>NC_142037.1:53693495-53996525 GCF_982192425.1 Myodes glareolus | reverse complement strand
ACAAGGAAACTACCAATGGGATAATTACAGAATCAAGAGTAGAAATGGTGATTGTATTTAAAATATGAGGAATATTATTTATAAGACAAACGAGTTTTAATTTTTAATAAATCTTTTTCCCAGCTCAAACACAACTCTTTCTCTCCACTTCTCTCAGTCTCTCCAAACCTCTCCTCTTCCCACAGCGACTACTCCTCCTTTTTCAGCAAAGGGCAAGTCTCCCGTGTATAAGCCAGTTATAACATATCAATGTGTAGGAAGAATAGGCACTCCCTCTCCTATTAATGCTAGAGGAGGCCCTCCAGTATAAGGAAAGGGTTCCAAAAGTAGATAATAGAGTCAGATACAGTTCCTGCTCCCTCTGATAGGGGTTGCACAAAAAGATCTAGCTACACAACTATAAAATATATGCAGTGGGCCTACGTCATTCCCATGCAAGTTCTATTATTGGTGATTTAGTTTCTGAAAGGCCGTATGAGCCTGTTTAGTTGTTTCTGTGGGTTTTCTGATATTACCCTTGGCCCCTCTGGCTCTCATAATCCCTCCTCCCTATCCTCCACAGGATTCCCCATGTCCACTCAATGTTTAACTGTGGGTGTATGTATCTGTTTGCATCAGTTTCTAGAAGAAGTCTTTTTTGATGGCAATTGGGCTAGACAATGTTCTATGAGTATAGCATTATATTATTAGAAATTAGTTTGTTGACATTTTGACATTCATATTCATTTCATCCATCCTAGGACTTTGGAATGTTCAGAGTCCTGGCTCTCCGAATTGTGTCAGAGATGGGCTTCCTCTCATGGTATGGGTCTCAAGTTGGATCAGTCATTAATTGCTTGCTCCCATAATTTCTATGCCACCTTTGCCCCAGAATATCTTGTGGGGGGGTGAATTGTAATCAGAGCCTGTTAATGTCCCATTCTCTTCACTGGACATCTTGCCTGATTAAGAAAGATTCCCACATCTGCTCCATATCTTCCATTGCTAAGAGTTTTAGCTAGGGACACCTTATAGATTCCTAAGAGTTTCCATTGCCCTAGGTCTCTAGCTCATTTGATAACCAAGTTTTATAAAGTCAAGTTAATATTAATAGGGCTGGTGAGAAGTTATGTAATTTTTGATGCACTTTAAACATTGTTGATTTTTCCCATAAAAATAAATATAGAGAGTGGGAAAGATTCAAGCTACTCCCAGAGAGTGACAGATGAGTGAATTACAATAATGTCATTACTCTTAGTGATGTTGAATCTAAAAGAGTAACAGGATTGCATTAAAATATAATGGCATAGAGTTCCTAGACAGGATTATGCTATTTTTATAAATCATATTTATTCTTTTTATTTTTATTTCTTTTCCTTTTTAAAGCTTATTATTTTTAAGACTTATTTATTTATTTTTATTATGTATACAACATTCTGCCTCCATGTATGCCCGTGCAACAGATCTCATTTCAGATGGTGGTGAGCCATGATGTGGTTGCTGGGAATTGAACTCAGGACCTCTGGAAGTGCAGCCTGTGCTCTTAACCACTGAGCCATCTCTCCAGCTCCTATTTTTATTTATTTATTATTTTGTGATTATTTGTGAATGTTTCTCCTGTTCTTTTCCTTCCTTAAGTGATATATACCTCTCCATGCTCTTCTTCAATTTTTCAGTTTATTTTTCATGACTATTTGTCACACACACACACACACACACACACCTATGTGTGTGTGTGTGCATTTGTTTATATATGTGTATATGCCATATATGTATATATACATATTTAAAAATAATGTTCTATTTGAAGGTGCTAGTATGATTCCAACTAAAACTTTCAAATAGCAAGATCAGCGAAAGGGAACTATTGTGTTCGTTCCATTACCACATGTATTGTGTATGAAAGTGTGGCAATAAAATGGTGAAGTAAAAAGTGATTGTAAATAGGAAACGGTCGAAGTGTTGTTTTTTTTAAGTAATTTATTTAAATTCATTTTGTGTGTACTGGTATGAAGATGTCTGATCCCCTGGAACTGGAGTAAACTGCCATGTGAGTGCTGGGAATTGAACCCAGGTCCTTTGGAATAACAGTCAGTGTTCTTAACCATTGAGTCATTGCTCCAGCCTGAAGCCTTGATTTTTAGGACAATGAAAGTATTTACAGCTGAGAGAATCAGGGTAGGAAAAAGAAATATGGATGAATAAATGGAAACAAAAATATGCAATTTGTCAATTCAAAGGAATATATTATTTATAAAGAAAATAATTGGTCAAGTCAAGTGCTCAAAGATGGGTTAAGATAGTTAACAGCAGAGGATATCATGGTAGTTAGTAAAGTACAGATATTTAGAGACATTAATCAGAGTAATTTGGAAATATTGAGCAGGGTAAATGCACTTTGAAGATAACTGCATTTAGATTATAGTTTCTGACAGAAAAGAGATAGAAATTAGAAAAACAGAAAAAAAATAGTTGGTTGCACACTGCCGAAAAAAAAATCTGAAAAATAGATAAAAGCAAGAAAAACTAGAGAATCTAATAGACATTTTGAATTTGTTTATTTTCAGAAATTCAGAATTGAAACCTATCAAAAAAAGAGTAAAGGACAGGCAAGTGTATAACTGTGTATGCCTTTATACTGGTCTAAGAAGCCATTTCACTACAAATAATAGACACTGGCAGATTTTCCGCTGAGTTTCAGATATCAAACAGACACAAACAAATGGTACAGAACTTTTATGACAACTAAAATATCTGCTTCAAGCTATCCAACACTGATTTAAAATAACAAAGGCTTACATGATCACATTCATTTCAATCACTTAAAATTTTTATTTTGAAGAGCCACAAATATGTGTATGCCCAGATTTGAGAATGGTGTGTTTTTTTTTTCAGTTGTGTACTTCTCCTTGTGTTTTAAAAGAAAATAAACTTCCCTGAATGAATTTTGTATGTTACTCTCAAGGATAAGAATCCCATTTAAGTGCAGTTTTTGAATCCTTTCCATAATGTGACCATATTTAGAAATGGGGTCTTCTAATAAGACCCCATTAAGTGGAATCAGAGCCTAGTAGTATAATCCACTAAGCCTATTATATTACAAAACAAAATGATATTGAGAGAGTTTACTCTCTTGTCCTGGAAATACCACAGGAAGGGGCGGTGAGAAGCTAAGGGATTGCCAGCCTGAAAGAGAGGTCTCACTAGTATCCTCTGCTCACAGCATCTTCATTTTACACTTTGGAATCTAGAATGCTTGGAAAATAAATTATCGTGGTGAAGTTACATAATAAACTTGCCTGTTACTTATAGTCAAACAGTTCAGTTAAAATTCTGAACGTGAGCAAGGAAGTCAGGACCGCGAGGGGTGTGCTCACCCACTTTGATGGTGGGGCTGATCTAATGGGAACTCATCAAGGCCAGCTGGACTGGGACTGAAGAAGCATGTGATCAAACCGGACTCTCTGAACGTGGCTGACAAGGAGGACTGACTGAGAAGTCAAGGACAATGGCACTGGGTATTGATTCTACTGCATGTACTGGCTTTGGGAGAATATAGTCTGTTTGAATTCTCACCTTCCTAGAACTGGATGGGAGGGGGAAGACTTTGGACTTCCCACAGGGTAGGGAACCCTGACTGCTCCTTGGACTGGAGAGGGAGGGGGAGGGGGGAAAGGAGGGAGGGGGAGGGAAATGGGAGGAGGTGAAAATTTTTAATAATAATAATAATAATACCTAAAAAAAGAAAAGCTAAAAAATTCTGAATTTGGAACAAATTTACCTCTCTAATTTTTTTCTTTTTTTTGAGTGTTATATTATTGTATTACTACATCACTTGCCTCTTCCGTTTCGTCCAGAACAACTTTGTTTTCTTTCAACTAATGGCCTTTTTTTATTAATTGATATTTCATGTAAGTAATAATATGCATATACATACAAATAACTAATTATAGCATGTTCTGTCTATATGATGCTAACATGGCTTCATGCTGATAAAACATGTAATGTGGATAGATTTTATCTTCTGTACTTTCAATAGAAAGCTTTTAAAAATGTCTTAAAGCAATAATTGTACGTGGGTAGATATATAATTTTGTGTAATTGAAAGAGCATATATTTAGACATATTTAATTTTTAAATCTTCTCTTAAACAATACAGTTTAACTGTAGTTTCTCCTTCTGCCCCTCCTCCCAGCTAACCCACTAACAGCACTCTTCTTGCCAAGATCCGGTCCTCATGTCTTTCCCTTCAGAAAATAGCAGACCTCCCAGAGATGTCAACCTAATATGGTATAACAAGATGCTGGATAAGACAATCAAGCAGAAGAACAAGTGTTCCAAGATCAAGTGAAATAGTCAGAGACATCACTGCCTATTATTTTTAATTTTAAGTTTCACCTTGCCACCCTCCAAGTTCCAAGGAAAACAGACCATTGTTAATGAATGCACACAGAATGGTTTCAATTATTCACATGGTACACAAATCTTCCAGAATTGACAGTTTGGAAGTAAACTGTTGGAAATATAATCTGCATCTAGGCATGGACATTGCCTCATTCCACAGAATTACTTGGGGAAAATTAAAAGAATATAGAATTCATAAGATCATACATTTTTATCACTCACTGAAAGACTATGCTTGGGTTCTTAGCACTCCTAAATGCTAATATCTATAAACAGAGATGGTTTAATAAAAGTTGCACAATAGTGACAAAATTAATCTATGTGACCAATGTCAGTCAATTAGATCTGGGACAGGAATAATATTCCCAAGGTCAGTAATGTGAATAGAAATGCAGACTGCTTATGTTCATAACTAGGATAATAACTGCTTTTATTTTCTTTTAAATATTTTTTCTATTTTCACTGAAAACAGATTCTTCTCTCATACAATACACCCAGACAACAGTTTCTCCTTCCTATATTTTTTTCAACTTCCCTCTCATTTACCCTCTCTTCCAGATCCATGCCAGATGCTTTTCTGCTTCAGAAAAGGACAGGCTTTAACATCCAAACAAGACAAAACAAAATGCAATAATCTGAGGCCAATGTCCTTCTATCAAGGCTGTACAGGGCAACCCTGTAGGAGAAAAAATTTTCTCAAGTGTAGGCAAAAGATTCAAATATATATATATATATATATATATATATATTCCCACAAATAAGAATCCCACCAAAACATCAAGACAATAGTTGTAACATAGATGTAGAGGATCTGGTGCAGACCCATACAGGACCCATGCTTGCTGCTTCAATTTCTGTGAACCCATGTGATGCCTGATTACTTGAATCTTTGGTCATGTTCGCCTGTGCTCCATCCACTTTGATTTCTACAATATTTCTTCTCTTTCACAGGGTTCCCGAATCTCTGAAGGGTAGGAACTGATTGAGACCTGAAATGTAGACACTCTCTCTGCTTGTCTGGCTGACAATATGTGTGCCTGATACCATCTGTTGCTGAAGGATGTATCAGCGATGATGATGATTGGACATGGACCACATCTATGAGTATAGCACAATATCATTAGGGATTCTGTTACTGATTTTTTTCTAGTTATTTTTGGTTTTACCATAAATCTTTGGCCATCCAGCCTCTTGTTCATGACAGTATAGGGCATGGGATCCCTCTCATGGCTTGGGCTTCAAGTTAAATGAAAATTTTGATGGGCACTCTCAAGTTCTGTATAGAACAACTGTTTATTTTCAATTTAGCAGAACACATGCAGAGCCCAGACTTACGAAAAGCAGTTTTAGACAGTGTCATGATCCTTGATATATCAAAGACATTTCAACACTAAAGGGATTAGATGTTCATGTGTCTGGTTTTTGATTTTTTTGTTTGTTTGTTTGTTTTAGTTTTGTCATTTTCTTATGTGTCGATTTTTGTCTTTTACATTTTATTTTATTTTTTTTTTTACTGAGAGAAAGAAAGAACATAAAAGTGGATGGGTAAGGAAGTGGGAGGGTTGGTGAAGTATTGGGATTGGGAGAGAATAACATCAAAAAATATTTAATTAAAAGTGCCAACAGGCAATAAATAAAATACAATAACATATACATTATAGTATTTCAAAATCTTAGTTGAGCTTGGAACTTTCATGTTTTTTTAAAAATATATGTACATGCATAATAAAGTATGTGCTTTGCTCATATTCTCATTAACTTACAGTATTATTTTAAATATATTCTCTGAAAAATGATACAAGAAATTTTTACTGATTGTTGCTTGTTTTCAATAAATATAAGTATCAAGATAGTATTTCTGTCTATAAACCATTCATTTACACCAGATAATCATCATAAATACTTCTTTAAAAGACTGTGAATATTTTTTTCCTATCTTTCAAAATAGAGTCTTTACTTTTCACCATAAAAATTAAAGTGAACAGTTATTTGGAATTCTTAGAAGTGGAAAGCGTCATATGTTTTTCTAATGACTAAGAGCCCCAAAGGGTTATGTTATCTGACCTACCATACATTTTCTTGATGAGGCCAGTAAATCTGCTGCTTGCATAGTGAAGCTACAAGTCCTCTGTAGGGAAATTCCCATCTGTTACTGTGTCCTCAATATAATGTTGCAGCCAGTTTTAAAATTAATAACCATGGAAAATATTAATTTCTTTGACATTATTAAAATTTTATCCTTTCTAGTTGTTCTTGTATAACATGGCATTTTACAAAGCACTACAAGGCAAATTTTATATGTCATTATGCTATTCGAAATTTATGGACTCTTTCTTTAGAATGATGAGATCATTGAATGATTGGGCAAATGACTTGCAATACTCTTTAGACATTCTTTTTTTCTTATCTATGCTCTCATCCACATCTATGTATTTTAATGGAGAATGAACCCACCGAACAGCCTAGAAAATATATGTGGAATCATACCATACTATATTGCACTTACTTTCGAGTAATCACACAATCTTCTTACAGCTGTCATGGTTGATATTTACATCTCAACTTAACTGAGAGGTTTATCATTTTGAGAATCAGTTAGGAATATGTCAGTGATGGTGCTTGCAAATGAAGTCAGTTAACACGGGAGAGTAGATTTCCCTCCCCAGGGTGAGTTAGTATAGATCAGCTAATTGAGCATTTGATTAGACAGAAAGATCGGGGAATAAGAGACTCTTCTCTTCCATTCTCAGATTGCCTACTTGTGATGCAACATCAATCCTGTACTTGGACTATGATACACCACACCACACTTGAGATTTTCAAGCTTCAAGAAGGGTTTTAGGTGGAAATTCTATCACTGGCATTCTGAAATCTGCATCTTCATAACAGCAAATGAAGGGTCTTCTGACCTCTTCAATAATATGAGCCAATACTTCATATTATAATAAATATTATAGAAAAATTGAATGGGGAAAATCAAGAGAGGAAAAAGAACAGTAAACAGGGATTAGGAAGAGGGAGGGAGAAATTAGGGAGGGAAGGAGAGAGAGAGAGAGAGAGAGAGAGAGAGAGAGAGAGAGAGAGAGAGAGAGAGAGAGACTATTAGAATAGATATCTAATTGATCATAGTTTAAAACAAAATTTGATTGACTTTAGCTTTATAATATTTGTTAAATACCATTTCATATATAAGCCAAACCACTGTGGTATATAGTTATCATTCTCTGAGAATAATGGCTTATGTTTATAAGATGTTTGAAGGATTTTAATTTAATTCTTAACTTTGCAGCGACTAGTGCTGTTTTTCCCAATATAGATACACTTTGAACACTGAATAAGTCTTTACATCTGTGATATATATATTTATGCCTTTTCTTCTACTGTCAATAGTAATTTTTCCCCAGGTGCTTTATACTTCATGCACATATTACTATTTGTACCAGAAATTTTTGTGTCATTTTTGCAAATTTCTATGCATGCAAAAGAGTAACAATGTCTATTTCACTCTATAGTCTCATATTTTCATTGGTTGTGCCAATTAGGGTTTGTTAGTTTTGTTGATGCTTTTCACACAAACAAACTTTGACTTCATTGATTTTCATATTATCTAACATTTGTATCTTTAACATAGGAACATTTTTCTCTTTATATTTCATATTTCCAAGCTAGAGAGATTATTAATTTGAGATTATTTTCTAATTTCTTAACAACTATAAATTTCCTTTCCTATCCAACTTCATCAGAATGACATGATTTAAAGTACATTATCTATCTTTTCTTTCATCAGAAGAAATGTTCATAGTTTTAAGTACTTACTTGAATCATTGTTTATTTAATTTTTATTTAATTTGAACTCCTCTGTGAGTTTCTATTTTTTCTCTTTCTGCTGATTTTCTCTTTTGTTTCATATAGTTATAACTTTCCATCTTTCTTTTTCCCTTTCTTTTCTTTCTTTCTTGCTTTCTTGCTTTTTTTCCTTGCTTCCTTTCTCCTTCTCTCCCTCCCCCTCTCTCTCTTTCTTCTTTATTTTTCTTTTATGTTTTTGTGGCAGAGTTTCTATGTAATTCTACCTGTTCTGGAACTCCCTGTGTAGACCAGGCTGAGCTAGAACTCAGAGATCGACCTGCATCTGCATCCCCAGTGTTGGAATTAAAGGTGTGTACCACCATCATCTGTCATACTGTACAAGCCTGTTAGGTTTAGTTGGGGATTATGATGCCCAAGGATGTCTTTCTGCTGATAAGAACTTTTGTATATCCATTCTCTAGAATATTCCATTAATATAGTCAGTTACTATATTTTGATTGTGTTTTTACTTATTCTTGGTGTCAAACACATCACCCATCTTGATTCCATTTATTTCCCTATCCTACCATATCCACGGTCTTTACTTTCAATGCCCCCACAAATAAAATTTAATAGACAAAAGACAAGGAAAAAAGCAAAAATTTCATTATGAAAGCTGTAGCATGTCACAGTGAGTCACTCAGTAAACCCTTATGTCCATACATCATTCTTGGCTAAGAGTTATTATCTGGTTTTGAGAGCTCTGGTTTCTGCTACATTATTGCTGGGATTCCTCTTGTTGCACTATGTCATGGAGATCCTGCAGTTTTTCGTCTGTAGGACTAGCCCTTCTTGTGCTCATGCAAATCATGGATGTGGTGGGTGTTGTGGTGGGCCAGCTCATAACCCTGACTTTCAGTCTGGGTAGTTGTAGGTTGGTCAACGCACCAGTTCTCCCCCATCTTCCCCACCAGGGTGAGCTTTCCAGCATTGCCCTGGCTAATTCTTCCCTTGCTGAAATGAACAAGGGGCTGGACCAGTTTCCCTACTTTTGGGACCCCAGGGTCAGCTCTCCCAGAGCTACACCATCAGGGCCAGCTCTACTGTGTTGCCCAAACAAAATGCAGGGGTCACTCTCCTGAATGCTGCAGAAGGCGAGGGCAGGTAGAGCTCTACAGCTCTTATGATGTCAAAGTCAGCTCTAACAACGGCCACAGGTGGAGGGGCTTGCATTTCTCCCCTGCACACACTATCATATGACAGATGAGGAGTGGGGCCAGTTCTTCCATTCTCACTTCGTCAGGGTCAGTTCACCTGTATTCTTCTCAGTAGGGCCAGCTCTTCTGTACTACCCAGGCGATGCACAGGGCCCACTTTCACATGTGCTGTAACTGTAAGGGAGAGGAACAGCTCACTTGCTCACTACCGTTTTCCACTACTGGAGGCAGGGGTAAGAATTGGAGGCCACATCTTCCTTGCCTTCACCACCAAGTGGCAGAGAAGAGTGATGTGGCTAGCAACCCCACCCACTACTCTGGGCTAGCTCACCCACACTTCCACTAACAGGGTCATTTCTACCCTGCTTACCAGGTTAGGAAGAAGGCCCATTCTCCCCAGTGTTGTGGCTGGGGTGAGGAGGCACATCTGCCCTGCCTAAGTTGCTGCATGACAGATAAGTAATGGGGACAGCTCTCCCATACACGAAACTTCAGGTCTGGCTCTCCCACACCTCCACTAACAGGGCCCATTCTCTCCAGTGTTGTGGCTGGTAATGAGAATGGTTACGGGTATCAGCTAAGCTCCTCTCATGCCCTCAGGGCTGGTTCACCTGTGCCCCTGTCTATGGTGTCAACTCTACTTTGCTCTTCAGGCCCTGTTCTCCCAAGTACTACAACTAATGAGGAGTTGGGTCAGGTTCCAAGCTTGCTGTAGGTGGTGAGGGGAGGAAGATATATTTCCCTCACCCATGTGACCACCTGGGTTACAACCTGCTCTCTCAATCTCACATCCTCATAGGAACCATGATCTCAGACATGGACCTTAACAGCAGCCAAGAACCAGTGCGCGCTCTCTCTCTCTCTCTCTCTCTCTCTCTCTCTGCTGTGTTTTCTTCTTGTAGCCTGGGGCAGATGCCCAAACTCTATGTAGGTCTCTTTGTCCTGCATATTCCATCACGGCAGAGAACAATACAATACTTCCTCATCACAAAGGGATGAAAATAGTGCCCAACAACCTTGCTCTTCTTGTTCCTGGTTGGTGAGAAGGTGTTTCTGGAGTTCTTTCTCCAGTTCCAAATTTTGAATTGCTTAGTTTTTTTTAAATTTCTGTCAGTTTCTCTTGTATATTTCCCTTTACACTTTGCCTTTATATATTTGTAATCATTATACCTTCTTTTTAGATGATTTCAATGATTATGACCAAACTAAACTATGACAATTAAAGCTTTTTTCTATTTTCATAGTTTTATATAATTTATGTTTTCAGTTACATTTAATATTTATTTCTACAGAATACATATTATCAATATAGCTTCTCTATGATTATTTTTATATGAAATATTTTTTCTATAAAATTGCATTTTTATAGTTAGCACTTAAAATTTTCATGCTATAGAGAAATGGTTGGCGATGTATTTGTGATTTTATGTTTCCTTTTGTTGTATTCAATTTTGAGAAACTTTCCACATTTGAATAGAATACTTAAACTGATCACATACTACACAACATTGAAAACATTATTTAACTTTCTTTTATGCTTTATATACAATCGTGGTCTTTTCCCTATGTGTTCATTTTATAAGTATGATGTAGTTTTCTTCATAATCACCTTTATGTTCCTTTTACGAAACATTCACACTTAACATCTCTTTATCTTTGTGGATTGTTGTATCAGAATCTCTTTCTTTAAGTCTTGAACACAAAATTTCATATATAAAAAGGGAAAAAACTTGTTGGTCCACAAAATATCTTTTCCTCATTAAAAACATAGTAATGGTCAAAATTATTAAATAATTTTATTCTCAAAGCAAGAAAATATCAAATTACTAATGCTATAAAACTCTATCATCTGTTAACTAACGGTTATCTTCTATGACACGGGACTGTTATTTTTATCGAAGTAGTTACACACTGTATTCAAAAAAATTAAGAGAAAGAGATCAGTATTTCAAATGTGAAAATTATCTGAGGAATCTGTGCACTAAAAAATACAGCAAAATAGTACTGAAATTTTAATTTTTGAGTCCACAGCTTGTGAAAGAATAATTATATTTCTGGCACCAAAGAAGATGTTATTTAAGTATTATGGGATTAACATTATTGCTCTCTGAGATCTCCCCCATGTAGTAATAATAGCTTACCAAATAGAAAACATGAGTTCTTACTTTGAATTCAAGACTTTAACCGACTTTATTAAGCATTAGTGTGTTTGGGGATATTTCACTGGCAAGTAAGCCTGGAAGTAGAACCGCAAAGGCTCTCTAACAGCGGCAGCCAATTCTGCTGTTTGAAATTGCTCAACAGTACTCCAATCACGGTCCCAGGGAAATCAAATATGCAGAACAAATAATCCAACTGATTACAATTCTTTCTTAAAGAGTCTCTAGCAGCACTTCTGCTGAAACGGCACAGAGCCACCTGCCCTCACGCCTCAGCAGGATTTGGAGGGTTTCTGTCTTGCTGTGATGTGGTTGAAAAAGTGGAGGGAGTCGTGTACCCTGCAGTGCAGTGAAAGATGATGAAAACACTACACTAGTAATTCCAGGTACTAATTCTACCAGGAAACTTTCAAAACATAGCAGAGATCACTTGGGGATATCTATAATGCTTCTTCATCACACTTGCACTGGCTGAGCATCACAGAAGTCATGTTGATATTGTTTCCCACATGTAATCAACGATACCTTTACAGGCAGAGTCAATGCAGAAAGCTTGCAGTTTTCTTTAGAAGTCATAAAAAGTCTCACGTCAGTTTCATTATTCTGGTCTTAATGGGCTAGCTATTTTCTTTAACTCAGCTACTCCAAGTCCACGTTTTTATGTGTCGATATTCAGAAAGAAGACAGACTTGATTCCCAATGGTTTTCTGACATCAATTCATTCAATTCTTCTGCTTAAAAATCTCATGGTAAACTTCCTGGATCCCAATTAGGTATAAATTTTGTCAAATCTTAGACAGTTCTCATGTTTTTGTAGGTGAGTGTTGAAAGTATTTTAGAGTACCTCTACGGTAGGCCCTCTTCCCATTCTAGTGGTACATTTTATGAAAGCCAGTCACTCTATCTCACTTTCCCTCTTATTTTCTCCAATATCTACCATATAAGACATTCTATGAAAGCTATAGGAGACAGATTTTCGTAACATAGATGCTTTCTGGCACAAATATGTACTCATATTACAATTTGATATGGAGTTTCTGCATCTAATGAGTACACTAGTTATATTTTTTTTTTCTCTGTGGTACTTTCAAAGGGAACATTGTGCAGCTGTAGCATTTGCTCGACAATTCTGAGGGAGGGGAAAAGTGCAAAAACAAAACTCAGACATACACGCTCCCTGGAAATCTAGCAGAGCGATAACTCTAGGGTTTGAGGAGACACTGCAAGATTACTACAGGTAGCGGCATACAGTAATCAAAATGTGTAACATGTTATTCCCTTTAAAATAATTATTGAACCAGGTGGCTTATTTTTTATCTGATATTAAATTTTTGGATGGGGAAATTCCTGCCTTTTTAGCTTTGTAAGCTATGATGTCTTCAATTGTATTGGTGTGCGGTAATCACTGTAGGAAAATAATGACCCACTCTTGCATTCTATACAGAGAAGGAAGGTAGGTTGCAAAGTGTATTGTTTTTAGTTTTAATTAAATTGAATTTTTAATTGAAAAATATCTGTGCTTTATACAACATATTCTGATAATGGTTTCCCTCCTCCAAATCTCTCCCAGATATTTCCCACTTTCCCAAAAGTCATATGAATTCTCTTTCTTTCTCTATCTCTCACTTACTATGCTCCTAAAATCTTTGTGTTAGTCTAACTCTCGGCTCTCCTTCTATGCCCTAAGCTGTTAGCGACCAAATAAGAGTTTGAGATTTTTATACTATCTTGAAAAAGTTGCTATAGAACCTATACTTTTTGCCTAGTTGGAGAAGGTGAGATTTTAAATGTGAAAAACTGAGAGGCAAAATTTATTTATTTTTCCTTTTCTAACACTGTACCAGTATTGAGTACTTAAAGAGGTTACTGCTGAATGTTTGCAGAGTCAAAGGCCACATTTTTCTTTATCTGTATGCTTTATGACTTCAGATGTGCAGTTCTCCACCATCATCTTCCTGAGTGCAAAGTTGTAGTTATTTAGGGTACTTGGTGCATATGGAAATTACTTTTAAGTAGATTCTGAAATTTTGAAGCATTGATGAATGATGCCAGAGAATATGAGCATGCCTCAATCATTTATTTAAAGAAATAGACTGTGCATACCTACTAAACATAACACAGAGAGAATTTCAGTTTGAAATTATTAGTACTGCCACATGAAAGAATACACAGTGAGGACAAGTCTCTCTCTTCCCTGTTCTAGAACACTCAGCTCTTATTTATAATTTTGTTTGTAATATAATATACACACACAGAGACATGCAATGGCACAAGTATGTAATACTCCAATGCACAAAAACACACACCCAAATACATGAATGAACACACATACATACACACAAACATAGGCATGATACACTGTAATAAGAAATTAAATCTTAATGTTATAAATTAAATAATGTATAGTCATTAGTTTTCCTCTGTCCATAGTTTTCCTCCATTGAAGTGCTGCAAATATATTCCTTTTTTTGTTTTTGATGCATAGGCATAGACAAAATATAAAGACTCATTAAAGCTAATGGGGTGAATTTTGACTTAATAACTAAGTGAATGCGAAATGAAATTCCTAAACAAAATTCAAAAATATATGAAAACTTCCAGATAGCAAATAGATTTCTGGCAGGGTTAACCTATATACATTCATAAAATTTATGTATGTTGCTTTTTTTATAATGATATGCATCTTAGCATTTACAAAGTGCTGGGAAAAAATGAAAAACATATAAAAAATTTCACAGGAAATAAATTGGAAAGGGAGAATGTTTCAAAACTAAGTTTTAAATAAAGAAGCATAGAAAATGTAAAGTTATTCAGCATTTCATTAGAAGTAACTACAGGCACTGAGCACATGCTCCTTTACTTAAATTTTCACATACTACCTGCATTTATGGAAAAGAATGATATCATGTTTTATTCTTGTGCTTTGTATTTTTAAGTATATTAAATTTTCTGAGAAATAAGAAGGGTATTTTATACTCACATTAATCCTATCTATGTTGCGCTTTTAATCTTTCATTTTACATTAACATTATCTTTTGATAAATAAATTAAATATGGAATATATTTGTATATTTGTTCAATATGAGCTGGACAAAAAATATCATGTTTTGGAGTATTTTCTCATTTAAAAATTCACATAAAATTATGATTAATTGCAATCTATAAAAGATTCTCACATGTTGTTTTTCAAAATTATTATATATGGTACAAATTAATTATGGGCATGTGAGCATACATATACATAAAAGAACAATTCATTGTTCATAAACCTTAAAACTTAAGGTCTTAAATTAATAATAATTGTTTATCTCCCATCATTTTATGGATTGGTTCATGGTCCTAAGTAATTTTATCTCTGTTCTTTTCTGTATCAATGGTCAATTTCCTGCTTGACTGGAGTTAGATAGAGGAGATGGATTCACTCACTATATCTGTAACCTCGGCTATGAAAGGTAATAAGGGCTTGTTCACCATATGTTCTTTCATATTGTACTTTTTCAAAGTATGTTAGCCTCATATCTTAATAAGTGAAAATGGAAATAAAGTTTTAAGCTTAAATTTTTTCTTATATTATTTCACATTTTTTCATCAGAGTAAGCTACAGAAACAGCTCACACAGAGGTTTGGAATAGGCTATCTGATTTATGTAAACTCAGTAAAAATCCATATTTTTAATGCGCTAATGAGTTTCAACTATAATTATCGATTTCACAATAAATAAATTTTAATCAGAATACAAATAATATGCTTCTTTTTGATCTATTGTTGATTGAATATGATATTTATTCATATTAAAAAGTTTCTATATTCTAATATGTAGGACCACTGCTGGTAGCACTGGTATGTGCTTTAGTGAGAGAAATCATTATTGGAAAAATGCATTTCTCAAGGACAGCCCTTGAGCTTTCAGAGTTCACCATCGTTTTGACTCTTCTCTTTGCTTCTTTACTGTAGATGTCATATGACAAGCTACCTACTACTCCTATTTCAATTACTGCATCAAATGATGAATTGTACCTTCCAGAAAAGAAGCTAATATAAACCATTACTCCTTTAAACACCTTTCGTTGGGTATTTGGTCATGTTTTTTAAAGGTATTTTAAAAAATTACAAAATCATAGGTCTTTATTTTGCAGATAATTACAATTTATTTTTTTGATGAAAATCAACTTATCTTAGCACATTATCTTTATTCAATTCATTTGTAGGTGTTGGCACAAAACATTGACTTCTATAAAAGAAATATTATTTTTATTTATTTATTGACAATATGTATAAAAATAAATTATAATTTAACTTGAATATAATCGCTATAATTCATAATCAACTTGTTGGATGGTTGATATTGTCAACTTAACTGGATGAAAAGAGATGAGCTTCTGTACATTTTACGACACATAATTTGACTAGTTTACTTGTGGTTGGGAGACTTCCAACACTGTGTGTTACCATTCCTTGAACTGCTGTCTTGGAATGCCTAAACCTTAGAAAGCAAACAGCATGGTCACACCATTTTTAGTCTACTTTGCTACTTCAGATTCATTGTCACTAGCTGCCATAGCTTTCAGCTACAAGGACTTCCCAAACATGGTGGATTATACTTTCAAACTGTGAGGGAAAATATGCTCCTTTCCACGAAGTCTCTCTTCTTAGCATAGATCATCACAATGAAAGCAAAAGCAACTAGTCAATTAGTTCAAATTACTACTTGAAATACACCCTTTTGTAGTAAGAAAGAACTATTACACAAATGGAGTTTCTATTTTGTTAAATATTTTGAGTATTGTTAAATCATAATTTCTACTGTTCTAAACATAAAGCAGGATGGGTAATTTTACTGTTTTAAAGTTAAATTCATGTTCTTGTCACAGGAATTAAAACTTATATCTCAAAGCCTAGCATGAACATAATAACCTACCCCAAATTATTCTTACAAATTTTAATGATGTACCTAGCATTTGATCAGTGAATAAGAAATAAGCAATAGTGTTTTCAGTCAGGTGAATAACTTCAGACATAGAAAGTTCATTAATATTCATGTAACTACAGCCACTAATACCTTCTGTGACATTTAGAACTTAATTGACATGCTTGAGTTAAGAAAGAGTGAATCTATATTTGATAGAAGAACCTGATCAAAAGTCCATGTAATTATAAATCAAACAAAAACCCTGAGGAGTGGGGGTTGTTGTTCTGTTATTTAGTTAAAATGGAAGAGTATAAATCCACCTTCTAAGTGAATGTGTTCATATTCACAGACTGCTGCCACCCTCAGGTTATCTTTCCGGTAGACTGCAGTAATTGCAGATATTGTATAGTTTCAGTGGTGCTGAGAATGACTGCCAGTTGAGTGCTGAGTCAAACACCGTATTTATACCACCCCTTCCAAGTCTCCACTTCCTTAATTACTTTCAAACTAAATTAGGGTCTTCCTGTCTGTCATTCTTTTTCCTACTTGTTTATTTTCTTCATTTACTTACTTTTTAATTTATTTTGAGACAAGCTCTCACTGTGAAGAGAAGTCTTGACTTCCAACTTCCCTGCCGCCTGTGACGGCTGCTGAGTGCTCCAATTACAGGCCAGGGCCAGCATTCCTATCCTTAATAGCTTTAGTTGTTTCAAGTGTTAATAGTCTGGAAATCAAGAAGGGATGAACTGTGGTTTGCTCTCAGTTCAGCTGCCATGCATATTGAAGGGAATTCCTGCACAGCAGGAACTGTTTCAGAGACCCTGGCTTAGCCCCAAACTACACCCAACCCCTGCATCTCCAGAGAAATCCTTTATTAAGTAGAAAAAGAATGTTAAAGTGGCTGCTTCCTGACACTAGCAGATAAGCAAAAGCAAATAACCCTGCGGGTGTAATTTTATTATCTATCTATCTATCTATCTATCTATCTATCTATCTATCTATCTATCATCTATCTACCTATCTAATATCCCTATCACATTTTTTTTCTACCTCATCTCCTCCCATTCCCTCTTGCTACCTGTGATGGGTTCCGAACCCTTCATTCAACTCTGTTTCTATTCAGAAAGGGTGAGGCCTCCATGGGTATCCACAAAAGCACAGCATATCAAGTAGATGTAAGAATGAGCAACTCCCCTTATATTAAGGCTGGGCAAGACAATCCAGTATGAAGAATAGAATCCCTAGAGCCAGCCAAGGCATTTGCGTCAGCCTCTCTTCTCATTGTTAGGAGTCCTATATATAGACCAAACTACACCACTGTTGCCGATATGTGGAGATCCTAAGTCAGTCCTATGCAGGCTCCCTGGTTGTTGCTTCTGACTTTTTAAATTCCTGTGAGCCAGGTTGGTTGTTTCTTTGTTTTTTCTTGCGATGTCCTTGCCACCTCTGACTCCTACTATCCTGTTCCCCTCAAGTTCTTCCCCACTTCTCCCCTCCTCTTCCCCTTCTGCCCTTCCTTTTCTCACACACCCATGTTCCCAATTTTGTCAGGAGAACTTGTCTGTTTTCCCTTTCCAGGTGGATCTAGGTAAGTTTTTCTTGGGCTTCACCTTGTTACTTAGCTTCTCTATGGTTGTGGATTATAGGTTTGTTATCCTTTGCTTTACAGCTAGTATCCACTTATGAATGAGTACATACAGCGATCGTCTTTCTGGGTCTGGGTTGCCTAACTCAGGATTTTTTTTCTCTAGTTCCATCCATTTCCATGCAAATTTAAAGATTTCTTTTATTTTTTCCCCCTATTTAGTAATACTCCACTGTGTGATGTACCTCATTTTCTTTACTCTTTCTTCGGTTGAGGGACATATAGGTTATAGGTTTTTTCCAAGTTCTGACTATTATAAATAATGCTGCAATGAACAAATATCCTTATAGTATGACTGAGATTCTTTGGTATGTGCCCAAGAGTGATATTTCTGGGTCATGAGGTAGGCTGATCCCCAATTTTCTGAGAAACAACCTTACTGATTTTCAGAATGCTATGCAAGTTTGTATTCACATCAGTAATGGAGGAGTGTTCCACTTACTCCACATCTCCAACATAAGCTATCATTGGTGATTTTGATATTAGTCATTCTGACTGGTGTAATATGGTATCTCAGAGTGGTTTTGATTTGCATTTATTTCCCTGATGGCTAAGGATGTTGAAGATTTCCGTAAAGGTCTTTTGGTCATTCGGGAATCTTTCGCTGAGAATTTTCTGTTTAGGTCTGTACTCCATTTTTAAATTGGATTATTTGCAAATATGATGTCAAATTTCAAGTGTTTTTATATATTTTTCAGATCAGTCCTCTGTCTGATATGGGGTTGGTGAAGATCTTCTCCCATTCAGTAGGCTGCTCTTTTGCGTTATTAACTGTGTCCTTGGCTTTACAGAAGCTTCCCAGTTTCAGTAGGTTCGATTTATTTATTGCTACTCTAAGTGTTTGTGTTAGCCTTACAGTCCTGATCCACTTGCTTCTGGCTCCTGAGAGCTAGGATTACGAACAATAACTAACATAGTCTATGCAGTATGCCGTTTTCTGATCACCTCAGCTACAACTGAGTGGACTTTAGGGAACTTTTGCTTCACTGTCCATAAGGTGTGAGTCTTAGAGAAGTCTGGAAAATCAAGGCACAGGTATTGCCACATAGTAGAGTAAATAGATATTAGCTCAGAAAATGTCTTTTGGATTTTTTTCTTTTCTTTAATTTTATTTTTTAAAAGAAAGCAATCTTTTTTTAATATACAACACTCTAATTCTCTAGCACAAGCTGACATTCATAGAAATTTTATTTCATACGAATTTGGAGTATCTGGATTATAGATACAAGCTACCACAGGTATAGGACAGAAATTATACCCAGCTTATAACAGTGTGTTCTTGTTTGTGCTTGATGAGCTTCCAGTAGGGCAGGAAGTGACGAGTTGTAAGCTGCACCAAAGGGAAAACGTCGGAGGTACAGAATAGTGAGTAGTACTGGATGGTGAGCAGTCTCTGATTGGTGATTTGTACTGGCTGATGAGAAATCCTCAAAGGGAGGCAGGCACTGCTGGTTGCAGCGCAATAGTGAATGGGGAGCAGAGCAGACATGTGACCAGTACGAGGTGGTGACCTGTAATGGATGGTGAGCAGTACTAAAATGTGAACACTATGGACATGGAGTTCTAACTAATAAAGAGTACCGACCAGTGCGCATTACTGAGTGTTGTGCACTACTGAGTTGTGAGTACCTTTGAATAGGAGGGACCAAAGTGGAATGGGGGAAGAAGCAAGAAAAGAGATAGAGAGGGAAATCATACTGTTGTCCATACCTGTAATCTCAACTCTTGAGTGGGAATGTCTTTTTCAATTTCCTTCTTCACAAATTTAAAGTTCTTGTCATACAGGCCTTCCACTTTGTTTGGTTAGAGATAGTCCAAGAAAAATCTTCTGGGAATATTTCATCAGGATTAGTATACCGAAAGAGGCCAAAGTTGTATCTTAAGTTGGAAGCTGAACTAAGTAAATTTTATAAGTCCCCCATGTGGTACTCCCTCCTACCTTGTTTGTTTGTTTGGCTCTGTTTTAATTATTTTTTGTTTTAGACATTTTCTCACTGTGTAGTCCTGGCTGTTTGGGAAGCCCTTATGTAGATCAGATAAGCAGATAGGCTTTGACCTTATAGAAACTCACACGCTTCTGCCTTCTGTGTGCTGTGAGTAAAGATGTACATGACCACATCTCTTTTTAAGTGATTATGGAAAGTAGCTGAGACTTGGCATTCTGTATCCTCCCAAAAGTGGCAATGGGAGAGTACTGAACATTCAGTAATAGTGAAGAAGAGACTTCAGTAGCATATTGGACATGCTAAAACCATGGAATGACCCAAAATTTCCAAATAAACTAGCTTGCGGCAGGTAACAGATTTGAAGACGTGGATTTGCTTACTCTTTGAAGGCCAGAAGATCATATCTCCAATGTTAGATCCTGAGTTTTCTAAATTGTGGTGTTTTGTCTTGATTTTATTGTAATTGTACCTTAGTTCTTTTTTCTTATAATAAAAACATGTATATAACTTAAATTTGATTTTTTTAGAAACCCACATTTTAAAGACGTCTAAGATTTTAAAGAGAATTAATGTTTTTAATTAATTATCTAAATGAGACAATATATTCTCTTTAGTCAGTGATTATACAGATAGACCAAACTGCCAGTGAAATTATAGGGAGTCACAAACTTGACTCATGAGTGTTGGGGTTAGAAACTTGTTCCAAAAACAAATCCAAACACAAATAATAATAAAATAAAAATAAAATCTCTAACTTGCACATAAAAATACACACTTATTTCTTCTTGTCTTTGAACTCTAGCCTTCCATTTATTAACAAGTTTCAATATGTCTCCATTCCTGCATTGGGTGCTATTTTCTCTTCAATTTTATTAATGATTACAAAATAACTTACATAGCAATACCAATTTCCTCTCTTCCCCCTTGTCAACCCTCAAGACTCCCTTCACCCCACATGGCACTCCTCAAATTTTCACTATTTCTATGGACTGTTTTAACTCTTAACATTATAAATCATAAATATCATTCTCTTAGGATAAAATAAATCACTGCTTTAGAACTTAAATCCTTTGAAAAAAACACCATTAATATAGGACACATAGAACACCACAGTGATTGCAAGCTGTGTGCCGCTGTTATTATCCTTCATCCCAAGTAGAATATTAACCAGTCAAGAACAAGAACACAAGCTAAAAATATAATATATAACCATTAAACATTTTAGAAAAGAAGATGCTTTTATTAGTGTATATCCTTTAATAAAATAAAAAATATATATGGAATAAATTAATTCAAAATATATTGGGACCGAGTATATATAAGAAATTAGTCAGTTAAATTGACAATTGTAATAAAATGCTTAAAAAAATCATAAAAGAAACCCATTTTTCTCATTGAATATAACTCATAGCTCTTTTATATTAAATGTCTATGAGGAAATTATGTGAGGTTGATTTGCAAATTTCATGCTGCCTAGTTTAAAGCCATATACTTAAAATGACATATAGATGTCAAATTTATTATGGTAAATAATGTATATATATGTATATACACATATGTATATGTATATATACATTATTTGTCATTATACCTTTAATGGGTAATTAGATGCTTATTTTCCTCTTTATTTTTAATTTTGAAGAGAACATATCACTTGACAAGTAGCTGTTTAGCAATAGTTTAAAAGTTGATAATGTTAATTTAGGCACAGTGTTATATATGGAAAAGTTACTTTCGGTTTTAAGTGACTTTAGATTTAACAAGTACACAAAACATTGATTACTGAGCAGCATACTTTAAGACATGTACACCTTCATCTGTCGTGTCACAAGCCTTAGAATGAGTAAAGCAAATCTAGCCATTACATGCAGGTAAAAAATAAATTTAACACAGAATTCATAAATAGACAAATGAACTCACAGAGATGTAGGGGACCAAGGGGAAGTTTACAGATTCTCAGTAGCTTGGAAAACCTGGGACTATTAAAATGAACCAGATGGATTGTGGGATATTACTTGTTGCTATATATACTTCATGATTTAAATATAGTACCTCTTTTTAAAATTGAATAACAACCATACATATTTAACTTAAGATCATTATTAAATTATTTACTAAAATGTATAAAATACAACACTAAATATTAGTTAGTAATGTTCAGGATGGAGAACATTTCCTACTGTGAATGTCAGGCATTATTATTAGTAGCTGTTGAAGCCATATTATCCATGTATTAATTATTTGTTTGCAGCAATAGAGGTTACTCAAATATCCAAAACATTACTTAAAAATTACTACTTAATAAATGAAGTAAAACTTCATTCACTTTTTAAATTATATGAATTTAAATATATATACATATATGTATATAAGATAAATAGACATAAATTATATATAGTTATAGATTATAAATAGTGATAGGTAGATATATTGATATGTAGATAGATAGATAGATAGATAGATAGATAGATAGATAGATAGATAGATGATAGATAGATAGATAGATGATAGAGCAATATGAATACCTTTTTTGGCTGAATAAAAACAATGAATAAAAACCAAGATTCACAGAATATTTTTGCAGACTCAGTCGTTGAAAATTCATTTTCATCTTTTGCATTCATCATAATTGAAATATGTTTCCGGTTTTCCAGTCTGGGAAAGCTTGACTCTAAATAAAATCAATTGATTCACAGAGAGTCCCAACTGGGTGACACTACCCATCACAACTGACATCTTGAACACAATAATTGTTTGCACAATTAAATAAGAGAAATTGGACGTCGTAGCAAACAAATCAGGTTGATTCAACTTCTTTGTCCGTTTTTAAATCTTTTAGTACTACAGTAATCCTAGACTTTGATAAGTAGAGGGACTTCTTTAAAATCCAGGTAAGAACAAAATGAGAAGCTGAAGTAGAAAACAACTATGCTCCTATTTGAATTTAATTTTCAAACTTAACAATGGAGAACACTCCCATCAGTGGTGGTACATCTCTCATTAGAGCTTGGTTTTAAGCTCCAACAGATAAACATCTTATTTTATTTTATTTTCAGGTATAGGCATTCCATGAAAATTACTTTTTGTACTTATAGAAAAGCATGGAATGTATCCAAATGATCTGTAAAAACTTTTCCATTTTCTTTAATAAATGATTTCATATGGCAATTCAAGAGTCAGCTATTTCCTCTGAGTTAAAAAGAAAAAGGCATTTCAGAAGTTTGCAATGAATCATCTCTTGTAAAAGAACAACTAATTTCATTTTTCACAGTTCTCTCTAGCTGTGCAACTAAAATTGCCTTGTGTAAATTAGTATGGGATTTTTGCAGGGAGAGAAACAGCTTGAGGTTGAAGAAAGCCTCCAACACTTTTGTCTTATCAGCAATATGCTTTTCTGTTTGTGATCACAAGTTTTCCTCCTGTCTTGTTTGTTTTAAATGAAGATTCCTGCTGTTTTTCCACACACAGAGCTATTGCGGCATCCCCCTGGGCTCCAGTACTCAACACTGTGACATACACTTGTTTCTGTGTCCTTTGTGGTGATTTAAACTTAAGTGAGTTTATTCGTTTGTTTTCCCTAAAGCCTTGCAAACAAATGTGTTGGGCTTTTAAATGTATAATTATCATCTTTTTAAAAATACCAAGCAATGTGAGAAAACAAAATGATTTTTTAATTATGGATCAAAGAATTTGTTATTATTAAGTGCAAATTCAATGTACTTTATTTTTAGTAACTGCTATTTTTTGATCAGAGGTTCCACAATTTATACTTTAAAACAGGACTTATATATAAAAGATGTACTAAGTAAATATACATCTTAAGTGTTGAAATATATTATGAATGTATTTTTATTTTAAACAGCCAGGTAATTTTCTTGAAACATAACTTATAAATATACAAATACATATTTAAAACCTGAAAGGACTTCATTTTTAACAAAGTTGTGTGTCCATGTCTTATGAACTTAAGCACTGTAAGTGAACTTCAAAAATCTTTTTACAAATAACTTTTTCTTAAATATATAATAGCAAATATTTTACTATTACTAGACAATATAAAAACTAAGAATATTAGAAAGCCTTTTAATTTAAATATTAACAGATGCCTTAAACTTGTATTTTATGATGAAAGAAGTGTTTTTAAAACTTAAATGATTTGCTAAATTGTACTCTATAGGTATTGTTGTTTATTAACGCAACATTACACAAAACATTACTTTTGGGGTTCTCTTATATTTTTATGCTCAATAAAACATGAAATCTATATAAAACTCTAACATGATTGAACTCAACTGTTAGCTATTATTAATAATTTTTATTTTATACAATCAATCATTTTTGGTGCTTGTTTATGACCTCTAAAGTGATTATAAATAAAATAATCAGTTTATATTGCTTTATTGATATATAATGGTGTTCTTATAACAATAACCACATTAAAATGTTCATCAAATTCTATTTCTGAAGAAAATTAAGCACTGTGTTGAAAAGAGACTTTCAGTTATGAAAACTACACATGTATGTCGTTCTGAGATTTCAGGATAAATAATATTTCCTTGTCAGGAAGTGTCAGGACATAGAGATTATCACAGGGTTCTGGTGGATAAATTGAGAAACGTAGGTGACAGGGATGAGTAAATTTGACCTAAAAGTTGTTTCTGCTTCATGAAATTATTACATTTTCATGATTACATAGGGTCAGTAGTATTTGTCAAGTAAGTTTATACATCAGTTTTAAAAATTTTTAGCTCCTAAACCAAAAGAGTACAGTGTGTGTGTTTTCAAAACACATTTTCTTTTGAATGTAGCTAGAATTTGACTTATTTGCTAAACCTAGAAACTATACTCTATAGTAAATCTGGTTTATTTTCTATTTGGGGGAAAATTTTTACTGGAACACAAGCTGTGGTCATTCATGTCTGTTCTGTTTGTGTCTGTTTTCAGCTGGAAAATATGTACTTGGGAATATGTACTAGAGACTATTAAGATGGAAGTGTTTACTATGTTACCCTCTACATAAAAACTTTTCTGAGTCCCGTTGTAAGCAAATGAAAGAAGGGAATATTTCTGTCCCAATGTAGAAAATATTGGTCTTTTTAAAAATCCTAGTGGATTTAGTGAAAATATCACTTATATTCAAATTTGCTTTATTTATAGATAGGGACAGACCTCTATGGTAGAAAAATAAATAACATTTTACGTTATATATGTAGCAATTTTAGGGATCAACTTTTGCCTTAAATAAACAAAATCCTCATTATTATAGTTTTCCTAGCCCTTAATATAATTTTGATCATACTTTTAAAAAAAATTGTTCATTTTATAATTCCTATCACAGAATGTCTTAAATCCTTGGTTTTAAAATTTTCATGGAAACTGTCTGAATAGTGATATCTGACATTATTGATAACAATTGTGAGACAAATGTACCACCAGGTCTCCAATAGCAATTCTTAATGGGAAAAAGAAGATAATAAGGTACTAAGGAGACCAGACTGTTTACAGGTGGTTCTTGTACTAAACTATTTTGAGGAAGAAAGAAAAATATTTTATTGTGGTTGTAAATTTTATAGATAAATGGTTCTGTGTGTTGTTGTAGTACTGTTGACTGTCAGAGAAAATAAAATAGAATGAACAATAAGAATATGATGTTCATATCTGACTTTGGAGCTTCACCTCTTACAATGAGGGATATTATTCAGCACTTTGTGCTCACTTGGTTAAGTACTGTGTGCATGCCTCCTGGATTTAATTTATAAAATATATATTAAATAAATTTGTTATAGGAAATAAAGTTTTCTAGAGCACTAAAAAAGCCAATCTAGAACATTATAATATTACTAGGCATAAAATAAGCATTAACTTTTATACAAAAGCACGCCCATGCATTCAAAGTTTTGGTAATATGTCAATTATTCAAAGAACTAAAGAAATTTAATTTTCCCTAATAAGACAGGGAGGCAGATAAACATGCATTTGGACAAAAAGGAAGGAAGAAAGGGAGGGAAGGACGGAGACCAACTCTCATCTCAAATACACTATTCTACCCACCTAGAGCATTTTAATATATATATATTGAGACAGGGTTTCTATGTTGCTTTGGAACCTGTCCTGGAACTAGCTCTTGTAGACCAGATTGTCCTCGAACTCACAGAGATTCATCTGCCTCTGCCTCCTGAGTGCTGGGAATAAAAGCGTGCACCACTACTGCCCAGCTTCTTTTTAATATTCTTCAGAACTTCATTACAGGGATAGAGGGAGGACTCCACTGTTAAGAACACATGATTTTCTTGCTGATGACCTAGGTTCAACTCAAAGCACTCATGCTCATTGGCTCAAAACTACTTATAATTCCAGCTTCTGAAAATTTAATATCTTCTTCTGGATTACCTCTTCATGGGTACATAAGCCACACATGCACAAATTAGAGCAAGCACACACACACACACACACACACACACACACACACACACACACGTACAAACACACACACAAATAATTTAAAATAGAAAATAAATAACATTTTTAAAAAATCTTGTGTTTTTGATAATGCCAAAAGTTAAAAGTACATCTTCATATAAATACTGCTCAATTGTTATGATATTTTCCAAGTACTCAAATAATAGGTAGGAAGGCTGTCAAATAGGGCAGTGAAATGAAATATTCATATTTTCCTAGGAAAAATGCTGCTCTTAGACCCAAGATCAATCTAACTCCACAGAAAACCTTCATTTTTTCCAAGTCAATGAACTTGCTATTGACCCAAGGACGCAAGGTCTGCTCTGTTTCTGGAATGTTTATTTTGTTCTGCTATCTGAATACTTTTACTGTGACTGTATGAGAGAGAAAAAAGAAGAGAGAGAGAGAGAGAGAGAGAGAGAGAGAGAGAGAGAGAGAGAGAGAGAGAAAGAGATTTTAATTGGAGTTAGTATGTAAATGGGAACACTACTTTGCTGTGGGAACCCTTTAAGACACCAGCACAATTGAGCCTGGTAGCTTATAAGATAAATGCAGCAATAAAGCTTGGGTGATCTCTCTCTATTCTTTCACAGGCTACTGGATCACTGTAGCCCAATTCAGCAGAGGACTATGACCTGTGAGTCTCCACTAAATATAAAACCCTTCATTATACCCAATTTTGAGCTACTGTGAGACTATTTTATTCACAGTTCTCCTCTATTTGGCACCCACATTGATCTCAATTCCATGCCTACAGGAATGTCCAAATGGCCCAAAAAGCCCAAAGGCCCCAAATGTCCAAGGCTCAGAAGGTCTCCCACTCTTGCCCACCTGGCTTGATTTCACCAACTATGTGGTTGTTATCAAAATCCCAACACAGCAGAGCTACTACACAGAGACTTGACAATTTCCCATGTTCATGCATGCTCCCCCTGCCTTTCCCCACTGCCACTTTTACTGCCATGCAGTAACTTGCACAGTATTCTATTTGTGTTCCTGGCTAATGAGCTTCTGGCTAATAAAAATTATTATATCTACAACAATTTACTGAAATCTCCAAATGGAGATAGGTATGACTAAATGAATAAATTTGAAAGTTAAATGATGACAGACAATATTATGATCCAGGAATATAATAAACTTTTTGCTTATATTATGGATGACATTTTGAAGGCTCATGTGATTTTTCTGATACATTCATTTATTTGATATTGGAAAATAGCTTTGTTTTTCATATTGTATCTTTAAGAAAATAGTTTGATAACAGAACCAAGAATGAGGCACTTTTAGAAATGATACAGTCTTTACAAACTAATAATGAACAGCTTGCTGACAGGATTAATACCACTGAAAATTACATGAAAAATTACATGAAAAAATAATAGCATTGAAAAGGATAACATTAATTTTATAGACAAAATTCAATCCATATCAAAGCATTTTGAGAAATTATCTGAAAGACTTATACTGCTGAATTTGATAATCAAAATCTGCTAAAAATGTAAAATAGGTTAGCAGATAGGGTATCTCTCTAGAACGTCAATCTTCCTACCATCCAAATAATGTCCAAGGAAGAGATGTTACATTTATCCAGAAAACTATCATACCTTGGAATCATATGTGAAGACTAAGGACCAGAGGCTAAAAAACTCAATGAAAGCACTAGAATTACACAGAGGTCAAGTGATTCAGGCTTTACAAAAGACAGTGGTAAAAATTTTAAATGTTTGAGGAAATTATCAGAACTGATGAGCAGGAAGGGAAGATACAATGACAGGATTTAACATTAACAGTATGTGTCAGACAGAGTCAGAGATGACTTACCTGAGTTTTAGCTTCCTACCCTGTAAACTCCTCTGACAAACTATCAACACCTAAATGCCCAAAAGAATTCGCAGTATGTATATAGAAACTATAGGTACGAACAATCTAAAAGAAATAAAGCAAGTAGTAGTATCTTATGGCTTGCATTTACCACTTGTTAGGGAGATGGTAAAGACATGGGCCTCCAGCAATAAGGCTACTCCACATGTTGGCTTCAATTAGTTTTAGTTGTTCTGGAATATTGGTCACAATTACTGTAGAAATGCTATTGGCAAGATCAGACAAAAATTTTAGAACAACAGAAAAAAGCAAAAGAATTTGAGTCTTTTTAAGATCAAATTCAAGGTGAACACCCTTAGCTGACCCATAGGATAAAGCTCTTTATGATGAACACATCTTGTCCCTATGCAACACAGTAGCTTTAAATGCTTGAGATATGATCTAAGAACTAGGAAGAAATGTTGAATCATATATTAGGGTTAAACAAGGCAAAAGAGAACCATTTAGTGAATTTTTACAAAGATTAAGTAAGGCTGTACAACACATACACATATGTATGTCTATGTATGTATGTATGTATGTATGTATGTATGTACACTGACCAGTAGAATAATAATTGTGGCTCACTTAAAAATCGAAGAAATCAAAGCTGGCTTTGGAGCTAGAATATAGCTATCATTCTCTAAATGCAAGCATGATGCTAAAGGAAAAATTCGGAGGGTTTCTTTAATGTCAAGAGCCATCTGGTATGGGACATAAAGTAGAAAGAATTTAGGAAAAATTTTGCTTTCACTTTTCTCCATACCTTTTTGCATCTCTATTGTACCTTTCATTGAATATATGTATGTATGAATAATGTTTAAGCTTTCCATAATAAACAAGAAATTTTACTAAAGTTATCTTTGAAGTTTCCAGGAAGAAGATAGGGCCCACAACAACAATTCCACCAGGTTGATATGAAGTCATGGTTCTGATAGTGCTACTTTAAGATCAGTTTTAGGTACTAGTTATTCAAAAATGAATTGAAAGGTGGAAACCTTGGTACTCTGAAATGGTGCACCATCTTACAGTGTACTAGCCAGAACATTAAACAATAACTTCAGAAAATCTATATCAACTACTTAGAGACTATTTGCAATTATACCAGACAGTAATCTTGAAATTTTACCATCATTTTAGTTTACCGGATCCCATTGAAGTTTCCAGGAAGAAGGTAGGGCCCACAACAACAATTCCCCCAGGCTGCCAAGTAATATTGAGCATACTCACACTAATAATAATAGTGAGTAAAAGAGTAGATTCTTGTGAGTTATTATTTATAGGCAATTTACATTGATATATAATCTTGTATATGTTACAAATTCAAGTTATATTTTTCATATTGATTATGCTCCTATTTATGTTTACAATCACTGTAGGTAAATTTTATACTAATAATGTGTCACAAAAATTCAAAAGCAGTTTTATTTCCTTGGTAGAATTCAGCCAAAGTTATTCTATTTTTCAAAAATAGTTTGGAGTGTATCACATTGGAGGTGGGCTTTGGCATCTCATCTATTCTTAAGCCACAGTTTACTACATTTTTCTTGTGGATCAAGATGTAGAATTCTCAGCTTCTTCTCTAGCACCATGTGTGCCTTGATGCTGACATGACTCACCATAGCAATAATGGACTAAACCTGTGAAAATGTAAGCAAACCCATTAGATGTTTTCCTTTATAAGAACTGTAATGGTGCCAGTACCTTCTCAGCAATAAAAACCCGAAGACACTGAGTATATTATTAATTTAGTAGTATTTATTATACTTAATACTTTCAGATTAGTGCATGTTTAAAACCTCATCACAGAATCTTCTTCTTCTTTTAGTCATAGATTACTATGAACACAGAGAAAGAGAACTGCTTATTGTGTGGTGAATCAGGAACTATAGTGTGTCCAGTCATAAAGGGAATCCCACCACAAGACTTCAGCATCATCATAAAACATCAAAAAAGAAAAGTCAGAAAAATTATGAAAGCTTGACGTAATGTGGTGTGGGAGAATTGTCTGTATTCTGTCAATCATATTTTAATAAAACGCTGATTGGCCAGTGAGACAGTATAGGCGGGAAAGCCAGACAGGAAGTAGAGGTGGAGCAAAGAGACTGGAAGTATTCTGGAAAGCAGGAAGCTCCCTCCGCACTCCTGCGCAGATCACCGGAGAGGAAAGATGTAAGCTGCCCTGCTGGTAAAGGTATGGAGCCATGTGCTAATGTAGATAAGGATTATGGGGTAACATAAGTTATAAGAGCTAATAAGTAGCCTGACCTAATGGGACAATCAGTTTATAGTCTTAAGGAGTCTGTGTGATTTCTTTGGGATATGCCGGTTGTGGGGTACCGGGCGGGAACAGATATCCCAACAAGCCGGCCCTCATGTTACAGTAATGGATGACTACAATAACCCAAGAACCACAGTGACTTAGAGACCAAGCAAAAACCTGTACATTATCACACCAACAAATAATCCTACCACAGACTGGGGAAGTTTCTATGAACTCTCAACCCCTAGAATAGGGGTTATCTAGTTGCAGTTGACGTATTCTGAAAGGGATATATGGTTTCCACAGATACACATTTTCTAGTTTATGGCTCTATTCCTTTGTACATATTATGAAACAAAGTATACTCAGTGGGTTTTTGATAAAGAGCAAGTGAAGTTGAAAAAGAACCATGTGGGAAAAAGAATCAATTAAAGAGAAGGATACTGAGTGGATTGGGTCAATCCACATTGTATGTATGTATAAAATTCTAGAATAACTAAAAAATATATAAAAAAATATGTGTTTGTGATAAAAGTTCAATAGAAACTCCAAATGTCATTTTGTGATTTTTTTTTAGGGAAGTGTTTGTTTTATCATTACATGTGTTGATTTTTAAAAAATGCAATTATTACAGAAATAATTTTGTGTACTCAATGACTGTTATTTAGTAAGAAAGCTTTCTGTCACTGATAAGATATTACTCTCATATATCCTAAATATGTTCTAGTATGTTTACTTGAACAATGGAAATTTCACAAATAATCTAATTCATTCCACTTGTGTGGTTTGAATAGTTTACACTACAGGCATAAAAAAAGTATTTGTTGAAAATATTAAACAATATCATTACCCTTAAGCATTTTAAATTTTCATGATCTTAAACAATATTATATATCACTGAGGATGTCAGTAGAATGCATTCGTGATAGTCTAAATCCTAATAATCACCACCCCCCATACATCTGCCTTTTATGTTTGCTGAATGTGGATTTTAAACATGAAATTAGTGTAGATGTTTAAGTCTTTTGATTAGTCTGTGAATAATGCAAAGAATATGACATCTTAAAGTGTCATTTTAGATAATAACTCTTTCTGATAGAAACAGTAATTTATTGTTGGTATAGTAGAATTTACTTGTGATCTGTAGTTCATATTTCTGCAGAGGAAATCTTGGACAATTTCAAAACTTATTCTTTAGCATGAGTTATACAAATTAACTGAAGGGTAGACTTGATTCAAATTTATTTTAAAAATAAGTAAGTCCCATGTCTCTTTTTCACATAATATACATCAAAATAATTAAACTAAATGATACCCAGAGCATGTTTTTAAGTCCTATTTTTAAATTTATATTAAAGTTTTTCATTTCAGGGGCACAAAAAGATATTATGACATTAGTTCATATTATTATTTGGATAGTAAATTTTTATCTTTTAAAGTTCATGTTTTGATGATTTAGCACTATTTCAAAGTAGTAAACATTTAACAATTAGAAGTAGGTCATGAGAAGGGAATGATATGGAAGGACTCATTGGTAGCACTGCCTTTAGTCTCTCAATATTACCTGGCAACCATGCTTTAAACAGGTTTGTTTTGTCATTCATTTTTTTCTTTTTTGACATTCTTTCTAAGCAGAAGCCAATATATAATAGAACCCACACTCTATGAACTGGGACATTAAATAGTGAACATAATCAAGCTCTTTCTTCAGTGGAGTTGACTTTCAGTGATTTTTTTTTTGAAGAGTGATGAAATTCTGGTTATCATAAAATCGGGGTTACTTATCAAGAGTCTTCATACTCCTAGAGGTGTTGGGGCCTTGTCCCTATCTTTGAAAAGAACAGTCTTGCACTAGGCTAATAATTGACATTAATAGTCTTTCGTACCACTTCTAAGACAATGAAAAATGCAGTTATTCTCAGGTCTTCTTTATCATCTACCAAAGGTTCAAAGTGCACATTCTGACAGATCAATCAATTGTTTTAAGTTCTGTTTTTGTTTAATTGTTCTCTATGGTTCACAAGTTTTGTTACTTTTTTAATATTACAATTTAATCACAACATTTATCCCTTTTCTTTTCTCTCACCAAACTTACTTGTATAAATCTGACCACTCTCTCCTTCAAATTCATGGTCCCTTTTATGACTTAATATTATTTAATGAATATATGTATGTTTGTATAAATACTGTTTTGTGTTAGAGGTAAAGGAACAATCTTTTATCCATTCTTTTTTCAACAAATTCCTTAAACATTATATAATTGCATACTACAGCCCTGAAAAATACCTGTCTTGATCATTATTTTATAAAAGTTTAGAAATAACATATGTAAAAATTTATCCTAACTCATAACTATGATTAAAAACTGATTAACAAAACATTCAATAAATGTATAATTCTTTAAGCTATACTGCGTAATATTTATCAGATTAATTCATTGGGCCTTCTTTTACATTTAATTATGATTTCAATATTGAAATATGAACACATCTTAGAAAGAGTTAGAAATATTATTGGAAATGTTCAATCACAGAAATAATTTTCTTTACAGGTTTGGGTAACTGTTCCTGGTTTCAATCTTGATGATAAGAGTTAAAAATTCAATAATGCACATGGTAGAAGCAGATAAATGAAAACAAAACCCTTTTTCATCATCTCTACATATTCCCTGTATATCCAAGCAGATAGTCATGCAAAATAATATGTACAATAAAAAATAAAAAGAATAACCCTAAAATATTAAATAACTATTGAATTTTGTTGTATTTAAGATTTGCTTCTCTTTCATTTAGTTTCATTGGTTTAATATGTTTTTTTTGTCCAAATGCTTCAAAAATGTAGTTAACTTTTAAATGCCATTTTTGAGCCCTTGCAGTCTGCCTTGATCCTAAAATTCTGGGTAGTTAGATTTTATTACACCCATCTATAAGACTATTTATCAATTACCTTTCAACTTATTTTTATCATATTTAATTTCCATATTCATTATTAATTATAGCCTTCCTCCTCAAAAATTTTGGATGGAAGTTTTTAAAATGTAAGGAGTAGGCTACTCTTAGCAACTTTGCAGCTCATAATCAGTGCACAAAATGTTACTATTCATGATATTATGTCCCTTGGAACAGGAATTAGAGATGGTTGTCAAAGGTTTGGCATTTTTACTCAACATTATTTGAAATTTTAGGGCCTGGAATATGGAAGATATTAATTATAAATTAACAACGACCAAAAGGCATGAGAAACTTTAAACACTGAAATATTGATAGGGAATTCTAACGTGGAGAGAAATTTTGAATTCTGAAAAGACATAATTAGATTAGTCAATTAAGAATCAATGGATATTCAATAAGGTCATTCCATGGTAGAAATAGGCATTTCTGTAAGTTTGAATGTAAGAATCACTTTGGAAATAATATAAAGGTATTCAGACAATTTACTATTCTGGTACAGTATCTTTTTATTTTGAGTTTATTTAGAAAAATAAATTTTAATTATAGACAACTATATTCAGTTACAAATGCAAAATTTAACAAATTTCTCTTTCTATATTGGCTTTATCTGGAAACTCCTTCAGCCAATATCCATTAAGACATGAGCCCACATTGGGCATGTCTCATGTACTATAAGCTCAGGTGAAAAGCCTTAACAGTCTTCTTTTCTGCTGAAATCTGTTCCAGTTCCCAGCATACACAGAGAACTTCAGACTGTTACCCTGACTGTGAGTTAATCCCCAATTAAATAAACTTTTGTTATACTACAATCTGGGTTATACCTTTAATCCCTGCACTTGAGAGGCAGAGGCAAGATCTCTGTGAGTTCAGGGCCAATCTGATATACAAAGTGAGTTTTAGGAGAGGCTCCAAAGCTACAGGGAAACCCTGTCTTGAAACAAACAAACAAAGTATTCTCAAAATTAAAATGTATGGTCTTTTTGTATGAAAATCCAAAACAAATTCATATGAAAAATAAGATTTAATCAATTTTGGGGCTGCATTTTATTCCATTGTAGATAGCAACAGTTATGGAATGGATGAAAACTTGCTTTTATTACAAATATTTCTTAGTCATAACTTGACTGTTTCCGCAATATTTCAAGCAATCTGATTCAATGACATAATTAATCTGGTATGATAAGAGATAAATAAATCCATATGTAAGTTCTTAGTAGTTCTTCATTGGAATTTCATTGTAAATACCAACAGGTCAGAATTCAGATGGAGCACCCCTCTGCAATCATCACTTGGACAATTGTTTAAATTACATAATTGTTGTCATTTATTGTAAGAGTTTTTATTCTATACTAAAGCATCTTGTAACAAAATTTTTATTTCTAAATGTGTCTCTAATAAAAAAGTTGTACACGAAATCATTCAGTTCATCATCGCTGTTATTAATGTAATTTTCACCATTCTTTTACACACATTTATTCATGTGAAATCAACAACATCTTTTAAAATACTAACAAAAATAGTATTTATCAAATTATATTGTTTTATATTGCATCGTATAAAAAATTCTCAAGTGTCTTGTTTCTTAGGTAACACTGCTAACATAATGTTTCTTTAAATTTTCTCAAGTCAATGACATTCTCTCTTTAATTATGTATGTTTTATTTTTTACATTGCTGGCAACTTCAGTGAATATTTTCATACTATTTTTTTCCCGAAAAGATTGCAGCAACAGGAAAGCCATGCCTATTTCAGACTCCTTACTTGTCAATGAGTGCCCTTCTCTCTCTCATTTGTCACAGTTTGAAAGATTTTGTCACAGAGGGCACAGTCTTTTCTTTTTCACAAAATGAAGATAATGAGCCCTTGTCTGATGTCATTTACTGTTGCAGAACAGCCAAAAGTCAATCTCATTGTGTTTTGCCTCTCTCTCCTTAACTGCAGTTTAAATATTTTTTAATTTATAGAGAATCACTATACTTTTTTTTTTACAATTTTATTTACAACACCCTTGCCAGTTATTACTATTTTGATTTATTTTTACACAAGTGTGTATTTATTATTATAAATAACTTACTATGTAGTTTGCATTTTTACTTTTCACCACAATGAGTTTTTTTTAGTTAGTCCTCCTAACACTCTCCTCATCTCTCTCCTGTTTTCCAAACTTTGACTAGTTTATCAGATCCATATTGGCATTTAAGACTGACAGTCATGCCTGTTCTTTCTTGTTCCTAACTATCATACTACATTTTGATTTGCCATGTGCTTTTCCTTCCATGTAACTCCTAAAAGTACACACCAAATGTGAACTTCTTGAATGAATGCATTTGCTTTCTATTGGAATTAAAAAAAAAATGGCATGGGAGAGAAAGATGCCACGCAACAGAGCTCACATAGAAAGGACCCCCCCCACCCCGAAAGGGAACATTTAAAGGGAAAAGGGGAGGTGCGAGGGAGGCCTCTTGGAACCCAAGCAGCCAAGGAAAAGAGAGGCAGAGAGAGAGAGAGGAATAGAGAGTGGGGAGAAACAGAGAGACCGGCAGAGAGAGAGAGGGTAGAAGGGAGGGGGGGAGGGAGGAAGGGAGGGAGGGAAGGAGAGAGGGAGAGAGACAGAGAGGGTGGGGGAGTGGAGGTGGGCAGGACCCTTTTAAAATGAAACATAGTGAATGCACACAGGAGGAGCTCTTAGCTGCAACAGTTGAGAATGAGTCCTGTCAGAACCCCAACAGCAGGATAGTACAGATGAACGTTTCCCCCTTTATATTTACTATAAAATGTAAGGAGTTAGAAAGGAATATAAGATGAGGCATGAATGAAGATGTTGCGTTCTCAAGACTACTGGGTACTGACCTAGGGGGCATCATTCTTCAATGGGGGACCTGGCAAACCTGGGTGGCACCATCAGGCACCACCTAAATCTGGCAAAATGCTGTTGGAGGTGGATCCAGTTTGACTGCCTAGGGCTTAAAGCACCTGATCCTTTCCCCATAACGAAAGCAACCCCTGGACATGTTTGATAGTTTGGTGCCTCCAGCTCTAAGGCCAAAAGCTCGTAGTTCTGTAACAATAACTGATTCGAATGGTCAGTGGGTCTCCAAAAACATCCCAATGGGAGCAAGGAGGTATAAACGATGACAGAGTTCCCATGAATGACAGAAAACCTGAGAGTCTGCAAGTCCCAACATCCCAGGAATTCAGAGAGGGTCGATTTAGAGACAGGCACAGCTGTTTTGTATTTCACCAAACTTATCGAAAATGATTCGAGGCTCTCAGTCCGAGAGAGGAAAACCAGAATGTAAAGTGAGTACTGCACAAGAAAGGAAGTCTTACATCAAGAGTGATGGTGAGAGGTGGATAGTCCATCCCGAGTCCTGATTGCCAATACTGAATGAAAGGCGAAGCTGCTAATGATCTAGAAATCAGATTTGTTGCAGGTGAAAGAGAGCAGATCGATTGAGAATGGCGCAGGTGGGTAGGGTCCCAGCATGAAGTGATTACTTTCTGGTGGACTCTGCCACTAAGCAAACGTGCTGTATGTAACAGAAATAGTTTATAAGAGGTTTATTGGAAGAGCAGAAAAGTAGAAGAGTGAAAAAGTAATAACTCTTTCATTCTATCAGGACAGGGCCATAGGGCAAAGCCCGAATGGCTCAAGGGTTTGTGAAAGACACACAGGTCACCCAGTGAGTTATCATGCAAAGAGAGGGGGCCCAAGGCTTTTGAGCCTGAGAAAGACATTGTTGCCTGGTACCAGGACCTAATGAAGCCAAAAGGCTAAAAATTACACTTGAGAGATGAGTCCACAATTGGGAAATAACCAGAGGTGAGAAAAGGGAGAGGCTCATCAATCTTGCAGGTTTTTAAATTTTTATTTATTTAAAATTTCCACCTCATCCCATCCTCCCATTTCCCTCCCACCCCCCTCCCCTCCCCCTCGCTCTCCAGTCCTAAGAGAAGTCAGGTTGTCCTGCCTTGTGGGAAGTCCAAGGCCCCCCCCTCCATCCTAGGAAGGTGTGCATTCAAACAGATTAGGCTCCCAAAAAGCCAGTACATGCAGTAGAATCAAAATCCAGTGTCATTATCACTGGCTTCTTAGTCCTCCCTTGTTGTCAGCCACATTCAGAGAGTCCCATTTGATCACATGCTCGTTCAGACCCAGTCCAGCTGGCCTCGGTGAGCTCCCACTATATCAGTTCCACAGTCTCCGTGGGTGAACGCACCCCTCGCTGTCCTGCCTTCCTTTCTTATATTCTCCCTCCTTCCCTCCTATACACAAAGGATAAATAAGCAGAGAGTGAAATCAGAGAAGGCACGTCTTTCACGATAGCCAAAAATAGCATAAAGTATCTTGGGGTAACTCTAACCAAGGAAGTGAAAGACCTATTTGACAAGAACTTTAAGGCTTTGAAGAAAGAAATTGAGGAGGATACCAGAAAATGGAAGAATCTCCCATTCTCTTGGATTGGGAAGATCAACATAGTAAAAATGACAATTCTACCAAAAGCAATCTATAGATTCAATGCAATCCCCATTAAAATCCCAACAAAATTCTTCACAGACCTTGAGAGAACAATAATCAAGTTTATATGGAAAAACAAAAAACCCAGGATAGCCAAAACAATCCTATACAGTAAAAGTGCTTCCGGAGGCATTACCATCCCTGACTTTAAACTCTATTACAGAGATACAGTAATGAAAACAGCTTGGTATTGACACAAAAACAGAGATGTTGACCAATGGAATCGAATCGACGATCCGGATATTAACCCACAAACGTATGAAGACCTGATTTTCGACAAAGGAGCTAAAACTATACAATGGAAGAAAGAAAACATCTTTAACAAATGGTGCTGGCATAACTGGATATCAACATGTAGAAGAATGAAAATAGATCCATATCTATCACCATGCATAAAACTCAAATCCAAATGGATTAAAGACCTCAGTATAAATCTGACCACACTGAACCTGATATAAGAGAAATTGGGAAGTAGTATATAAGACATGGGCACAGGAGACCACTTCCTATGTATAACCCCAGTAGCACAGACAATAAGAGCAATAATGAATAAATGGAACCTCCTGAAACTGAGAAGTTTCTGCAATGTAAAGGACACTGTCATTAAGACAAAAAGGCAACCTACGGACTGGGAGAAGATCTTCACCAACCCCGCATCAGACAAAAGTCTGATCTCCAAAATACATAAAGAACTCAAGAAACTAGACACTAAAACTCCAATTAACCCACTTAAAAATGGGTTACTGATCTGAACAGAGAATTCTCAACAGAATAAGGTCAAATGGCCAAAAGACACTTAAGGTTTTGCAGGTTTTGGATGGAGGGGCTTAGCGCTGGGAAGAAGTGAGGCTGTCGTTTGTGAATTGAGTTCCAGGATTCTGGCATGCATCAAACTGCCTGTAGACAGGAGGAAGCACCAGGAGAGCCTTTCCATGTCAGGGAACCAGTGTTGTAATTAAATAAGAAAGTGGCACGTGATAGATGCCACATGGCAGAATTCACAGAGAGTATTTTATTATTATTATTATTAGGATGAAGGAAGAGTAAAAGGGGAAAAGGGGGTGGGGGAGACCGGCCTCTGAGAACAGGAGCATTGGAGGAGAAGAAAGAGGCAAGAAGTAGAGAGGCAGAGAGGGGGGGGGGAGGAGAGAGAGGGAGGGAGAGGGAGAGAAAGAGGGGGAGAGGGAGAGGGAAAGACAGAGAGAGAAAGAGAGACAGACAGAGAGAAAGAAAGAGAGAGAGAGAGAAGAGATAGATAGGCATAGAATCAGAGAGAGGGAGAGAAAGGAAAATTCAGACAGAAAGAGAGAAAGAGATAAACGGGAAGTGGGGCAGGGTCTTTAAATGGGAACATAGTAAATGTGCAGAGGAGATGCTCTTAATGAATACAGTTGAGGATGCAGCCTGTCAGAACTTCAAGGTCAGGACAGTACAGTTGCCTGAATACTAACACTTTAAATTTCTTATTTTTCTGTCTCTATCTCCATCCGCTCTCAAGCAGCATGGGAGAGAGAGGAGGGGGTATGGGGGAGCAGGACAGGATTGGGAGGAGGGAAGGAAGTGTAAATAATTGAATGGAGAAAAATTTAAAAACATTAAAAAAATTCTTATTTTTCTTTTTTCTTTCTCAAATATTAACACTTTTTTGAAAAATCTGAATAAGGCTTCTCTCATGATATAAATAGTTTCAGATAAAATATTGATAACTGAATGAATAGCTATTTCATGAGTTTCTACTCCATGGACCTGAAGAAACTCTTCCATGACTGGAGGATTTTATCCTTCTCTTTCATAATAAGTCTAATCTTTCTCTCATATAATAAAACTTGTTTCTCTCAGTCCTTTAGCAGAGTGGCATCACTTTCTCCTTATATTTCTTGTTTCTTTTCAATATGCTGCTTTCTGATCATGAAACATTTTAGTGTTTTGCAGATTATTTTTTATAAATGTGAGATCTCTCTGCATATCCACCTATTAATGTGTGTAACATGAAGTCCGGCTTGTTGGGGTTTCTGTCCCACCCGGTACCCCATAGCCAACAAGTCCCCAAGAAAATCACATACAGGACTCCATAAGATTATAAACTGATTGGCCCTTAGCTCTGGCTACTTATTAGCTCTTATAACACATACTACTCCATTATCCTTATCTATGTTAGCCACATGGCTCAGTACCTTTTCTAGCTGGGCAGCTCACATGTTGCTTCTTCGGTGCTCTGGGCAGGAATGGCCGAGGGAGCTTCCTGCTTCCCATAATACTCCCATTCTCTTTGCTCCACCTCTACTTCCTGTCTGATTTTCCCACCTATGCTTCCTGCCTGCCTAGTCAGCATTTATTTAAAATATGATTGACAGATTACAGACAATTCTCCTGCATCAAATGTGTTTTAAAATTTATGCTTGTCAGTGTAATTTCTTTTTTAAAAAGATGAAGATATAAACAGAAGTGGCACAAAAGCTAATTAAAATTGTTATATGAAGCCTGAAGAAAATACATCAATTCTTGCAATAACTTTCTAAAAAGCTAGTACTTTGAATTAATCATCTATAATCACTTCAAATATAATCTTTTTTGTTTTCTGTTTGAGAATTGGGACTCCTATAGCCCTCACTTGCCTCTGTGTCACTCTGACCAAAGATATTTCCGACCTTCCCATTCTCATGCCCTCACCCACAAAGGAACAGGCTTGCACCACCACACCTCAAACTGCTAAGCAAGCTCTCTACTGATTATCAATTACCTTCAAACCTCAAATGTCTGTATTTCACAAGGATATTGTGATTGAACTCACCATTTAAATGTTATGTCAAGAGTGTCATATGTTAAATTTGCAGTGACATAATAACTGTTCTAAGTCCAATACATGGGTTTAGGAGTGTGTTGAAGAAATACAATGCATCCAAAGTTGGAAATTAAGACTGTGTCCACAGGAAACAGAGATCTCCAAACTATTTTTGAGAAATAGAATAATTTTGGCTAAATTCTAAATTCTAACAGTTATGCCTACTTAGTAATATGACCAGATTTTAAATTAAATAAGCATCTAATAGGTTTATAATGAAGAGAAAATCTAAATGACTACTTCATATCCAAAATATAATAGATCAGCTTTTAAGGCAGTTTCATGGACAAAATAGTCATAAGTGTACCACAGTGCAGCTAATATGCACTTTAAGATATTAGCTATATAATAATATCTTCATACTTATTTTCACACTAAGCTCCAGGCAGTGGGGTTTATTATACTCATCCAGATACAGAAGAAGATAAGAAAGGACAGAAAATACAATGTAGAGCAATGTAACATTGTTGTAGCCTACACAGCTACATTGAAAATTCAGCTTAATGCAGAATCCATACGTTATCTACTTTTACATGTTTAATTATTCGTTGTTCTCTGATCAACATGATTAGTCATTTCCTTGGCATGAATTACAATTATTCATCATGTTCAGTTTTCAAAAGACGTTATTTGTTTGAAGAGTCCTCCTTTTTTGTTGGGGGTAAAAAATTAGTAAGTGAGTTATCAGATTTTCAAATATTATGAGAAACTACTCAAGTAAAACAAATGTAAACTTTTCTCATCTTATTTCATATAAAATTAAAATGATAAGACTAATAATGAATTATATATATTAAGAGTATCCTACTCTACCTCATATATTATCTAAATTTCTCCATTTAATTTCCTTTTAATGTTTATGATATTTTATTATAATATCTGACATGCTGATTGAAATTATGATGTGTACTTATTTATATACTTTATTTCTTACTTAAGAGACATAGTTATATTTCTGCTTCATCCTGAAACATAAGTGAATTTGAAAGCTATATGTCTTTGAATTGGTGTAAACTACACAATTCAGCACTCAATTTGACCATTTTCTCAATGTATTGTGTTTGTCTTGTTTTTATCTAAGACAATGTCAATAGTATATCATGTATGGTGCAAAATTGATCAGAACTCACAAAGTGATATATACTGTATAAAAATATCCTCTTAGGATCAAATGTTGTGTGTTATTCTCTTTGTGTTCTGAAAATAAAATTTGTTTGGAGACCAGAGGGCAAAGCTAGCCAATTATTAGTTAACCTTCTACTTAGCAGTTGTGGCTCATACCTTAATCCCAGCACTTGGGAGGTAGAATCAGGAAATGATAAGATGGGGTGTCCACATGATCTCTGGCCCCATTCAGACTGAGGAACAGAGAGGAACAAATCAAATGGAGGCTGCTCTCAGTCTTTTGATATTCTAGGATTTTACCAAGATATCTGACTCATGACTTTTATTGATAAGACCAATTAGGACCACTCTTCAAAGAACACTAATAAAATGATAAAAAATTATAATGTAAAATGTTATAGGAATATTTAATAGCATACAGACAAGTCAGTATAAATTTCTGACAAATAATTTTATAAAATATTTGTTTCAATACACTATGGATGCTTTAACAAAATTTATAAAAATGTATAGTACTCACAGTGAGTTGTTTACCACCTGTCATTAGTAGGTGACAATCTTGTGAAATGGTATGATATTGGTAGCAGAATATTTATCTGTGTTCCTGGGAGATTATTCCAATTATTTCAACTATGAGAGAGAGGCCCCTAATACAAGAGCACCCACATATTTAAAAGAAAAATTACTAAAACTTAAATCACACATCAAAACCCATGTACTAATAGGAGAAGACTTCCAGACTCTTGCCAATGGACAGGTAAACCAGAAAGAAACTTGACAGAGAATAAGAGAAGTAACAGATGTCATGAATCAAATAAACTTAACAGACATCTATAGAACATTCCACCCAAACACAAAAGAATATATCTTATTCTCAGCAACTCATTGAAACCTTCTCTAAAATTGATCACATGCTCAGCATCAAAGGAAAAATTCACAGATATAAAAAAATTGGAGTAACCCATCTGTGTCTTATCAGATCACTGTGGATTAAAGTTAGAATTTAACAACAATACTACTCTCAGAAAGCCTACAAACTCATGGAAATTTAGCAGTGAACTACTGAACCACTCCTGGGTCAATGAAGAAATAGAGAAAGAAATTAAAAACTTCCTAGAATTCAATGAAAATGAAGGCTCACAATATCCAAATCTATGAGAAATTATGAAAGCAGTGCTAAGCGGAAAGTTCATAGCCCTAAGGGCCCACATAAAAAAAATGGAGAAAGTTCACATTAGCGACTTAACAGCACACCTGAAAGCTCTATAACAACAACAACAACAACAACAAAAAAGCAGGCTCACCCAGGAGAAGTAGAAGACAGGAATTAATAAAATTGAGGGTGGAAATCAACAAAAGAGAAACAAAGAAAACAATACAAAGAATCAAATGAAACAAAGAGCTGATTCTTTGAGAAAATCAACAAGATTAAGAACCCTTATCCAAATTAATCAAAAGGTGGAGAGGAAACATCCAAATTAACAAAATCAGAAACAAATGGGGGACATAACAGACACTGAGAAAATACGGAGAATCATTACATCATACTACAAAAACCTGTACTCCACAAAGTTGGAAAATGCAAAGAAATGGACAATTTTTTTAGATAGATATCATATACCAAAATTAAATCAAGACCAGGTGAACAATTTAAATAAACTTATAAACTGCAAGGAAATAGAAGCTGTCATCAATAATTGGATATTAATCCACACCTATGAACAGCTGACTTTTGATAAGAAACTAAAATTATACAGTGGAAAAAAGAAAGAATCTCCAACAAATGATATTGAAATAACTGGATGTCAACATATAGAACAATGTAAATAGATCCACATGTATTCCCATGCACAAAACTCTCAAGTCCAAGTGGATTAAAGACCTATATATAAACCCGACCACACTGAACATGATAGAAGAGAAAATGTGAAGTAGTTTTGAATGCATGGTCACAGGGGACCACTTCCTAACTATAACCCCAGTAGCACAGACACTGAGAGCAACAATAAATAAAAGGTACCTTTTGAAACTAAAAAGCTTCTGTCAATAAGACAAAAGGCAGCCTACTGAATGAAAAAAGATCTTCACCAACCCCACATCAGACAAAGAATTGATCTCTAAAATATATTAAAAAACTCAAGAAACTAGACATCAAAATTGTAAATAACCCAATATAAAATGGTGTACAGAACTAAACAGAGAATTCTCAACAGAAGAATCTCAAATGGCCAAAAGATACAAGAGGAAATGTTCATTGTCCTTAGCCACCAGGGAAATGCACATCAAAATCTCTGAGATACCATCTTGGACCTGTTAGAATGGTTAAGATAAAGAACATCAATGCCAGCTTATACTGGAGAGGATGTGGAGTGAGGGGAGCACTCATTCATTGCAGGTGGGAATACAAGCTTATATAACTACTTTGGAAATCAGTATGGGGTTTCTCAGAAAATTAGGAATCAATCTACCTCAGGTCAGCCATACCACTCTTGGACATATACCCAAAAGATGCTCAATCACACTATAAAGGCATTTGTTCAATCATGTTCACAGCAGCATTATTTGTAAGAGCAGAACCTGGAAACAACCTAGATGTCCCTCAACTGAAGAATGGATAAAGAAAACGTGGCACATTTACACATTAGAGTACTACTCAGCAGTAAAGAGCAATGACATCATGAAATTTACATGCAAATGGATCAAATTAGAAAACACTGTCTTGAGTGAGGTAAACCAGACCCAAAAAGATGAATACTCATTCATAAGTGAATACTACCTGTGAACAAAGAATATTGAGCTCAGCATGCTAGAGAAGCTAATTGATAAGGAGAACTCTCAGAAAAGCATGTATAGATCCATCTGAAAATAGAAACAGACAAGATCTCCTGACAAAATTGGGAGTATGGGATTGAGGGTGGGGAGAAGGGAGAGTGGAATGGGAAGAGGAGGAGAGAAGAGGGGGGTGGCTGAGAAGAACTTGAAGGGATGAGATAGTCAAGAAGGAGGAATGACGGAGATGAGAACAGTATCTTGATTGAGGGAGCCGTTATAGGGTTAGTTAGCAAAAAATCTGTCTCTAGAGAAATTCCCAGGAATCCACAAGGATGACCCCAGTTAAGACCCTAAGCAATTAAAGAGAGGGGGCTCGATCTTAACTTGCCCTGTAGTTAGACTGATAAATATCTTAAATATTACCATAGAACCTTCATCCTGTAGCTGATAGAAACAGAAGCAGAGATTTACATCAGAGCACTAGACTGAGCTCCTAAAGTCCATTTAAGGAGTGGAAAGAATGAGAATATAAACAAACAGGTCAAAACCATAAAGGGTACCCTCACAGAAATAGTCTACCTGAGCTAATGGGAGCTCATCAACTCCAGCTTGTCTGGGAAGGAACAAGCATAGGGCCAATGCAGTCCCTCTGAATGTGGTTGACAGTTGCATGGTTGGAGCAGACTGGGGGGCCACTAGCAGTGGCACCAAGATTTATCCCTAATACATGTACTGGCTTTTTGGGAACCTATTCTCTTTGAATAATCCTTTGCTGAGCCTATACATAGTGGGGGGGGGGGCTTGTACACTCTCCATACAATGTGTCTTACCCTCTCTGAGGACTGGATGGGGGTGGGGTGAAAGGATATGTGAGGAAAATGGGAAGAGGAGAAAGAGTCAGAACTTGGATTGGTATGTATAATGAAAAAAGATAGTTTGTTTTCTTTTAAAAATATAAAAAGATGAAATATAAAAAAAGCCAACAAATACTTCCATTTTTAATTGGCTTTCATATGGGTTATTATTTATCTTTAATTGGATATTTATCTTAATCACTAAATTGAAGATCAGATATCGTGGACCACGAGTTCTCAAACTGCTTTGTTTTCATATGAATCAATCCAGTCATTTTGATGGTATATGTGGTGTGTGTGTGTGTGTGTGTGAGAGAGAGAGAGAGAGAGAGAGAAAGAGAGAGAGAGAGAGAGGGAGAGAGAGAGAGAGAGAGAGAGAGAGAGAGAGAGAGAGCTTGTGATGAGTGTGCATGTGTGTTTTAAGACAGCGTTGATATATGTATACCTAGACTCCTGAACCTCAAGCTGTAGAACAGGCTGATATCAACCTCAGAGACTCACTTGATTTTGCCTCAAATTTCATGGTTACTCAATGGATTTTTATCAAGCATTCATTTTCCAGGTCGACAAACTATTAGAAAAAGTGTTATCTTTTGAAAAGCAAAGTAGTTGTTTAAATAATATGGCAAGGATTTACTTTAAAATTTAAAAACCTTTCTCTGTATATCATTAATGGAGACTTTCTAAAAGATCTTGCCAGAATCGTTATGTTTCACTACTACCTTAAATAACATCATTCTTTTGGGTCATATAGCACACCAAATAATCAACAGCTGGAATATCACCTGAAACCTTTTCTAGAATAGTCTGTTCTAAATTCTGCACAAATCTAGCAACCATGTGGGTAATTTGGTGTATGGACTATTCAGAATACAAAACACAAGTAACTCTCTATTCATGTATGTCATTTTGTCTTGCATTAGAGTCTGGTTTTACAAAACTATCATTCATATTAGAAGAAAAATCCCTGCTTATCTGATACACTAAGATTAATTGATAATTGATAATCTGATACACTAAGATTTTCACTTGTTAAATGTCTTCAATATACTTGGCCAGCATAATATCATGTGGAAGAGACCAGAGATAAAGATCCCTTTCTACTAAGTTCCTATGTAAATCTAGGTAATTACTATAACCTTGAGTTTGGATAGGAAGATGACTAATCACATTATAAATACAATAGGAAGCAAAGAGAGAAAATAAGTCGTGAGGTGACCACATAAATTCCCAAAACTGCTCCCAGAGATTTATTTTCTCCAGCAGGTCTCTATGTCTCAAAGCTTCTATACCCTCCCCAAATAGTGCAGCAATAACCCAAGTCTCCAATTACATGAGACTTTACAGGGCATTTCTTCATCCAAACCACAAAACCTTTCCAGAGAATTTTTTTCTGTCAAACATCATTTACCCACCCACTATATTAATACCCACATTTTTTATGAGGCATGATGAATCAAAGATATTTTAAAGCCATCTTAAATTTAGATAACTGTAAATTTGAAATAAAATTAGTATGTAGCATTTCTGTATTCTTTACCATAAATTTTAATCTAAATATGTGGTTGCAAGTGTCTGTTCTATTTATTGGAATTATATATTTTGAGTATCTAGTTATAGCCATATATATATATATAATGAATATTCATGAAGACAGATATATGTGTCTTATTTTTTGAAATGTAAATTATAGACGTTAAAGTTTCCTATTTAAAGTATGTCATAAGTTCAACAAAGGAAAATATTTCTAAGGTAGCTAGCCTAATTACTTCTCCTGCTGTGCTAAACACTGTGACAAAAACAAATTGGGGAAGGAAGGCTGTATTTAGTTTTCAGATTATAGTTTAACATCCAAGAAAGATAACACAGGAACTCAAAGGAGTAACTGAATCACATACCACAGAGAAATGGTTTCTACTAGTTTGTTTCCCTTGCTGGATCACCTTGGCATCTTTTGTTTTGTTTTGTTCTTTGTTTTTTAATTTTTTTGAGACAGGGTGTCTTTGTGTAGCTTTGAAGACTCACTCTATAATCCTGCCTAGCCTCAAACTCATAGAGGTCTGCCTGTCTCTGCCTCCTGAATGTTGGGATAAAAGGCATGTGCAACCACCGCCCAGTTCACATTAGCATCTTACACAAAAAGAGTTCACTGATTTAGGCCTAGCACAGCCTTGAGTAAGCTAAAATCACTCATCAGTCAGGAAATGCCGAACATATGTACCCACAGTACAATTTATTGAGAGAACAATCTCAGTTGTGACTGTGTCTTAGCTCATATGCTTAAATCTGTGAAGATAATGGTCTTTAATAAATAATTATTATAAAGTTTAAAATATAATAATATATTTTCTAAAATATATTTTAATATCCAACCAGAAAACATTTACTTTACTGTCAAAGTGAATGTTTTCTGAATTTTAATGAATTTGACAACATAAATCCCTGTAAAAGTACTAAATTGTGCTTAAAATACAAATTACATTTATTCTCAGATATTATTATTTGTGAATGTAATCTTCTAATAGCACCAAATGGGAATACTGACAGAACACACATTGATATTATTCCTGTATTTTTATTAATTTATTTTGATTTAAAGTAATGAATTATAGATACAATGGAATTAGAAATAATGATGCACAATATGGTACAAATGAAAATGATTCAGTTGGGAAATATATTCTTGCATTTCATTATCATAAACTCTATAAATGTTGCCTTTGCCTTTATGCAATTATAATATATTACTTCCTATATCTACAGAACTCGAAAAAAAGCTTTAGGAGTACAAATGTGAGTTTTATGACTAAGAATTGCAAGTAATAATAAAATAATTAATAACACAAAAAATAGCATATACTTGCTATATCAGTTAATTTTTTGGTATCTCAAAATTAACCTTTAAGTCAAAAGCAAAAGGTAAATAAACATACTGAATTGATATCAAACAAACAAACAATGAAACCTTAAAGGGATAAAGAGTGGAAATGAATGGCAGAGTAATTGCTATAACTGAACTTATTAAAATCAAGATTGTTTATTTTCTTTTATTACTTTGAAAGCAGTATGATTTGAAATTATATAGAAAAGTATTACTTCTTATATTACACATGGAAAATTAAAGAAATTATGAGTTTGTCAAAGAAATTGGTTAACATAATTTCTTGATGGATATTGTTAAACTGATTTATTTTAATTTTTTTATTTACTTTGATCAATTTGATGTGGCTTTCATATACTTTCTTTTTTTTAATGGGCTTGTTAAACGTTATTCACATAGCTGACTGAGTGTTTAGTTTAGTGGTAGAATATTTAACCAATAGAGATGAGACTCTTAAGAAAATCAAAAATTAAATAAAATAATAACTAAATGCATAATTTCTATATCCAATTCAGAACTACTTACCATGCACATATTATTAAGATATTCAAAAGACTCAAATGTATTTATTTTTAAATCTATCATGAGATATGTTAAAAAGATTGGTAAAAATCGTCACGGGCTCCACAGTTTTTAAGTAATACAACCAACTCTTGCATAAGTGTTATATTTTTTGACCATATGTTAAATGCTTGTCATAACAAACATAAACAAATAGTATTACTCTGCAAATTTCATTTTAAAAATACACTAATGTTCATGTGTTCAACGTGATAAATAGATTAATAAGTAGAATAAGAGTTTGGTGTCCTCGGGGCCACAGTCTACCAAGCTAAGCTTTCAACTTGTGTAAAGGAATTAAAGAACAGCCTAGATTAAGGCATTGTGGATCTTTAGTCTTGGACTTAAGGAAAGAGTGACAAGATGATCTCTCAGTTGAAGGCCAGCCTGACATACAGAGTAAGTTCAGGGCAGCCAAACTCAGGCAGTGAAGAAAACCATTGAAAATAGGAAACAGGTGAAGATGTAATTGAAGATGAGGGCTCCATGTCAGTCCGGCATGTAGCAGAACTTAGCAGCTTTGGTCTCCTGTTTCTGCTTTTGAGTCATGGATAAAAGAATGGGATTATGGAATGTCCCACTGTGACAAAACAAAAGCTGCTGAGGCCATGTGTATGGCAGTAATGTTCTTGCATGGCATTTTAGAGAAATAATTATGTGAAGTTGTGAAAGAGGAGCCTGGATTGCCTGGGAGGAAACTTTAGAAATCTCAGAGTCATGGGATATATGCCAAGAGGAAAGCTCCTAATAGGAAATGGAAGAAATATGTTGCAGTCATCAAAGAAAAAGGGAGTTGAAGATCTTAACTGTTCCTTTTGACATTAGACACGGAAATGCGGAGTTTGGACTTACTCAAATAATTTTCAATCTTGTTTTTTGGGCCAGTATTTCCCCACGATTCACCTTTCTTTACTTTTGGAACTGTATTGTACATCCTTGTCATTGTGTATTGGAGGCATATTTTCTGATTTTTTTTTCATTTGATTTTAGAGGGTATTACAGTTAAGATACTGTGTGAATCTCCAAAGAGACTTTGAACAGTTTTATTTTTAAATAAAGACTATTATAGATTATGAGACTCCTAAAGGTAAACTGAATGCATTTCTGAATTGTGTTATTGCTCCAAGTCTTTGGGGGCCTGGGGATGTAATGTAGTGTTTTGTCTAGAAATGGCTGCCATCAACACATGTGTTTGAATCTTGGTCCATAGGGAGAGGAAATATTAGGAGTTGTGATCTTACTTAATGAAGTATGTTGCTTTGGGGGTGGACTTTGATGACTCATATATTCAAGCTATACCCAGTGTGGTCACATACTGCTTCTGTTATTGGTGAACCAAGATATAGAACTCTTAGTTCTTTCTTCAATACCTTGTCTGTTTGCATGCTGTCATGCTTCAGGACATGGACTGTAATTGAGTCCCAATTAAGTATTTTTCTTTATAATGGTTGCCTTGGTCATGCTGTCTCTGCACATCAATAGGAGCCCTAGCAAAGACACTACAGACATCTGCCCCTAGATACTCTGTTTATAGAGAATCTATTTTTCTTTCCCTTTTTCATTCACTCACCATGATTATCAAGTTCCCAGGAATAGGATGTAATGGGAAGTACAACAGTTTCTTAAACCTTCACTCATAAGCTCTAGTATTTACTTATTATGGGCTAAAAGGAATTTCTGGCTTTATAGCATGTAGATGTGAGTACTAAAACTCTGTGGGACTATCTAAACAACAAAAACAAAATGAGGTAAGATTCCCCAACACAATGCAAAATACTTGAAAGGTCTCATAGAGGCAAGCAAGGGTTAGTATACAGAGCTACGATGTCTGTCATAACAAAATCCAACCAGGGGATCTCTCATAACTTCCCACCATGGTTGATTTCTGGTGTTGTTTCTTTTAGCAACATGTAGATAGATATTGATGCTTTCATGCTGTGCCTCATGGGGTTATTGTCTTTCTATGTTAAAGGAAACAGGTCTCTGTATTTCTTTATCTTTAAAGAATACCAGTCTAGCCTGATTAGAGACTAACCATTATAACTCATTTACTTTAATTACCATCACAGGTTTTACAAATTTTTTTAATTAACTTGGTATTATAGAATCAATACATGAAATTGGTGGGTGGGTGGTGATTTGAAATTCAGTCTAAAACAACCAAGAAGCTACAGAGTTTATATGTTGGAGAAATAACTCACTTTATACTATATGATTATAAGGACATGAACTTGGATTCTAAGAAAACATATAAAAGTAGGTATTGCAGAGTATAGCTATAACCCCATGTAAATACATCCATACTATACACAAATACAAATTACACACATATATATATACATATACATGCACATATACATATATCATACACAAACATCCGTAATACACACATACATGCATTTCAAGAAAAAATACTTTTTTGGTAAAGCATGAATCTCCCCAATACATTCATAACATTCTTTCACTGCCTATGCTACACAAAACAATTTTTTGGATAGTCTTGTGTGGCAGTATTTTGTTTGTGCACTACAGATAAAGCCTGACTGAAGATAAGAGGGCAGATCTAGTCACTAGATAGCCATAGAGGTTGGAAGATCTGTATAGACAGACACAAAGTGATATGACTGGGAAGAGAGAGGAATATAAGGGGAGAGGAGACAGGAAGGAGCTCAGTTCCTTTTCAGTCTGAGGATTTCGTAGAGACAAGAGGTAAATGAATCTTGCCCCTTTGTCTGTCCGATTTTTCAACATTAATCCCACTATCTGGCTCTGTGTTTTTATTATTAAAACCAATTATAACTCATGCTGTAGTTTTGTTAATTATAAGGTCTCAGGATGTGGCACTCCATTAATACCTCTGTGAAGCTTACTTGTAAAGTAGATGCAAGACTCTAGGTATAGTAATCAGTACTAACAAACAATTAAGATATAAGGATAGAGCCACAAGCTACTAACAGGCTTCTAGGATATCACAATGAATTTTCTGGAAATTACTGACATTTCCAGAAAAAGATGATTGAATATTAATTGTCTAATTATTCATCAATCTGATTACAAGGGAATCCCAATTTGGGCTCTCTCTCTACTATTGCTTGGAATCTCTGATGGGTTTATCTTTGTGGACTCTTGAGAAATTCTGTAGCCCCAAATTTCTTCCTAACCTCTTTCGTTGCTCCCTAACTCTGTCCCTTTCCCCCCTCTACCATTCCATTCCCTCATGTTCTCATGTCCAATCATTTCCCCTTTACTGCCCTCATCCTTGCCCTTAGTTTACCCAAGAAATCTCACCTAATTCCCTTCCCTGGGTGATCCATGTGTCCCTCTTAGAGTTTCCTTGTTACCAGGGATTCTATTGAACAGAGGGAGAATGGAATAATGACCAAGGGAGGTCAAGATCATAATGGAGAAATCTATAGAGGTAGCTGAATCAAGCTCAAGGAAACTCAGGAACTCTAGACTGAGAGTTGTTGAGAGTTGTGGGACCTAACAAGACTCTCTCTCTCTCTCTCTCTTTTTTTTTTTTTGAAGAGACAGTGTTAAAGTTTGTATTATTTGAGGGATCCATGGCACTAGGACCAGGATCTATCCCTGGTGCATGAGCTTATTGGAGCCCATTATCTACAGTGGAATGCCATGCTTATCCTTAATGCAGGGTGGAAGGACTTCCTCATGATGCAACTTAATGTGCTAGATTTTGTTGACTTCGTATGGTAGTCCATAGCCAATGGAAGTAGAGAATGGGTGTGTGCCATGAAGGAGAGAGGGAGGGTAGTAAAGAGAAATGTGGAATGGAATGTAAATTAAAATTTAAAAAAGTAAATTAAAATTAGGAAAGACAAAAGAGTAAAATTATTGTACCAAGAAATGCACATTGAGATTCTATACTGATGTTTCTGAAACAACAAAGAAGAAATGTAGTAGAATGTTATATTTAATTAAACTTTTATTTTACTAGAGCATAGAAGTGGTGGGAAAAGAATGTCAAAAGAGATAAAAATAAACTAATACAATAATGATATTTTAACTAACTTTTAATATAATACACTTATTCAAAAATTAGTTTTAGAAATTTAGAGCTACAGACTGAGAAAAAGATTCTAAACAAAGGAAAATATTCAAAGATTTGATTCAAATCATGGTCAGGAAAACAAATTATATGAGAGAAATGGATATTTGAGCATGTAAATATGATTATAATCCACAAGAGAATGGCTAGATTCAGATGATTGACAGTAATGTCAACACAGGTGGATTAACTGGAATTCATATAAAGTTTAACACTGATGAATGTAGAAAACAGACTTTATAGTATTGATCACTTGCATAAGTTGAAAATAAAGATATTTTATTAGAAGATTTTATTGAACTTCTTTTTTATTACTCAGAATAATGAAAATATGTCTCCAGAAAATGTTTGGAAAGGAATGATTATAACAGATACACTCAGATAAAAGCAGAGATAATATGTATTTCCATAGAGATAAGAAAGGTTATCACTTATCATTTTATGATTTTCATTAGAAATCATTTTGTTATAAATGACTTAAACGCTAATATATAGTGTAGCAACCCAAGAAATAATACACAAGGGACAACATTTTCTGATTTTTCAATAGCAAGATGTAAAAAACTAGGCATGGCACCTTTATGATAGCAGAATGTTCTGCAATGGTTGATTTTGTGTTTCTTTGGGACTTTGTTAGAACACAAATGAATGTTCATAGTAAATGGGCATAGTAAATACTCATGGAGGATTGATATTGAGACATTTAACATGATGTCTACTTGATTTAATATATATGCATATATAATGTGTTATATAATTTACACAGCCAATATTGTTTCTATAATTGAGTATTTTTAAATTAATATGTTCAGAACTGTTAAATTCTGGCTATCATGTTTGCAGCTCCATGTTTGCCTTATCTAAGCTTATGACACAGAGACAATGTTATCCCTCTTATCACTTTCTCTTGCAGGTCTCACATTAAAGTGCTTTTACTTTGCATTTTTAAAACTGTTCAGTTGAAACTGAATATCTGTTTGGAGGGTGGCCTGTATTTCATTATTTAGGGTGCCATAGTTATTAGTGTGTGATATATACTGGTCTATACCAATTATTTTACATCATCCAAAGACCGCAAACAACTGGAATCTATTACAGAGCCCTTCTAAAATTAAAATCAAACTCTCTTCAGGATTTTCAGCATAGAGTCATAATAGACCATTTTAGTCTATATTTTCTGTTAGTTATTACACAATACATCATATAAGATTTAAAATGATTCTGTTTTAATTATATTGTATAACATTTTTGTAGAACTTTTTAAAGTTTTATTTTCATTTTTAATTGGCACACAATGTTTGAATGTAGTTGTGTTATGTCCTAATGAAAGAAAATGAGAATTTTGGGAAGAAGGCATGATTTTTTTTAATGAAAAAAGACATTACCAAAACATTTTGTTTGAAGTTTGTCACAATTAAATATTGCAATGATTATGTACCTTGATGGCTCATTTTTAAATTACACATTACTATAACCAGAGAGGCTTCCATCCATCTCAGTCCCACAGTTGTTCAGTCCCAAAGAAACAGAGGCCTACATTAATTATAAACTGGTAGACCTAATATGAACCTATAAACTGGTTCAGGCTTTTTATTAACAGTTACATCTTAAATTAACCCATAATTCATGTCTGTTTTAGCCACATGGCTTGGTACTTTTTATCAGTGAGGCATTCTTATATCGCTTTCTATTTGCCCAATTTCCTCTGTGTCAACTGCAGGCTGAACCTTTCCTCTTCCTAGAATTCTTCAGTTCTGTTTTCTCCACCTACACTTCCTTCCTATTCACTCAATCAATACTTCCTGCCTGGCTACTGGCCAATTATCATTTTATTAAAAACAATAAATGTGACAGGATGCAACCATTGTTCCAAAGAAAAACATTCATAATTCATTTTTTAAAATGTGGGCATAGTTTTCTAGGCTACTTCCTGATGACTGGGGGCTCTGATAATCTTATAGAGCCATAAAAAATTTAAGATTATGGTTATTCCTGATTGGAATATTCTATGAGGCTTGATCATCTCAGTCAGCAGTCTTGAGAATGTGCTGGATGCAAAACTCAGAGGAAACTCCAACACAGATCCTTTGAAATGTTGAGTGATCTGGGCCATCCACTCCTATCAGAGATTTTTCAGGGAATCTTCCTTGGCCAAACATGATTTTTCTTAACCTGGAATAAATCTACAACCCCTCATTTTCTGTGAAAACAAAAAAATAATCTCTTCTCCAAAGTAACATATCTTTTGGATTATATTTTAAAGTCAAGGCATTTTTCAAAATATATGTGTTGTATTAATCCAGCAGCATTTGTAATCAAATATATTTTAGCAGCTATTGTTCCTTCCTCAGCCATCAAATCATGTAGACAACACAATAACCTACAGTATTCCAGTTCTCTGTATATTTTCCATCTTTACATTGCTTTATTTTAAACTTTATTCTTTTTATTTTTATTTGTAATTATTTTTGAGAATAGGTTTCTCTGTGTACCTTTGACTGTCCAGGCATGCACTCAGGAAAACCAGGTTGTTCTTGAACTCACAGAGATCTGCCTGCCTCTGTCTTCAGTTGCTGGGATTAAAGGTGTGCGCCACCACACCCAACTTTCCTCTCTCTCTCTCCCTCTCTCTCTCTCTCTCTCTCTCTCTCTCTCTCTCTCTCTCTCGTTTTAAAGACTTTATCCTTTTTCTTTCCTCTCCCAAGCTTACATATATTTTTAAACGTACTTTAAACTGTTTAGAGTTTCTTTCTTTTAAAATCTGATTCTATCTTTACTGTATCATATGAGTCTTTAATTTGTTAATTGACATCACTAGAATTAAAGCTGTGACTTTGGTGGCTTGATCCACTCCATTCCTTAGATTTCTGAGAGTCTAGGGGTAAGGTGGAGATACTAGTCATGTTTATTGCCATAACTCTATGGAGTTTCAAGGTCCCTGCCACCACCAAGAAGCATGTTATTGACTATTCATAAACACCATCTAAGTGTTTGCTGGCAGGGCCTCTTAAAAAATCTGCAAGGACTTTTAGATCAAAGAGAAACACAGTGGCTTGACTTCAATATTCTGTATCATGAACATTTTCAGTTTTCATCCAAGAGGGCCCATTTCCTATTGTGATTCCAGTGGAAGGATAATATTTTTTCACATGCTAAGAGTCTAAGTAAAGTATTATATATATGTGTATCGAGGATAGATTACTATAAACAGTATTTCACTATAAATATTTTTATGGATTTTCAGTTATAGCTCTACATGTTTTAATTCTATATTATGATGTTTAAAGGAAGAGCAGCTGATATAGCATGTAGTTCTTTATATGTGTTGGTTTTATTGGTTGATGAAGTAAACTGTTGATGAATTTACTATTAAGACAGTAAAGCCAGGTGGGAAATTCAAATAGAAATATACAGAGAAAGTAGACAGAGTCATTGTGAAGCCATGTAGCTGCCAAAGAAGTCTAACACAAGATACTTATTGGTAGGCCACAGACTTATAGTGTTACAAATATTAATAGAAATGGGTTAATTTAATACATAAGCATTAGTGTTTGGTGGCAGGGCCTCTTAAAAAAGTTGCAAGGTATTTGCAGCTAAAACTGAATCAGGAAGCCTCACTTAAATGAGACACACTTGCATCAGGCAAAGAGAGCCCACCCGAGAAATTGCTGCTACTAAGAAGCCAAGCTTAACTCTGTTCTTTTGTGTCTAGAATTGCTTCCCAAGTTCTCTCAGTTTTTATGAGGATGCAGTTGTCCATGTTGGTGCCAGTTTGTTGACAGTGGTTTCTGCCCCACCCAGTTCCACAGCCATTCAGTCCTAAAGAAACACACAGAGGTTTACATTCGTTATAAACTGTTTGGCCTATTAGCTCAGGCTTCTTATTAACTTTTACATCTTAAATTAACTCATAATTTTAGTTTGTGTTAGCCATGTGGCTTGGTACCTTTTATCAGTGACGCAGTCTCATCTTACTTCCTCTGTGTCTCATTATTGTGTTGTCTCTTTCAAGAATAAGTAGCTCAAATAAAAAGGTATAAATATAATATCTGTGTTTATTTTGACTAATTATTTTATTCCTTCTTCCTTGAGAAACCAATGTTTCCCTCCAGTTTCCTAGTATATATTCTATGACAGAATACATAAAAAATGTTATCTATCATGAACAAACCATCCAAACCTAAACAATACAATTAAATAAATCTTTAATACTGCATTTTTTGGTCTACAGGGTGATTTTAATAATGTTCTTTATTGTTAACAAATTATCCACAATCAATTATTTTAATATATAAGTACAAACATTACAAGCACATTAGTGAAAGACTTTGTGATCTGATTTACGTTTCACTTCCAAATATGTTAATTTCTGTTTTCAAATGCAGAAAACGTTTGATTCAAAATGACATTTTGGAAATAATCAGTATGAAGTTATTGGGATATTTTTCTGTAAATAAGACTTGATAAAGTGGGGAAAGTAAAGCAGAGATATAAGAGCATATGTGAATGGAGGTACGGATTGCATCTGTGGGTCAGTAAGAAGACAGATGGTGAGAATTCCATATATATCAAAAGAGTAGGGATATTTGAGGGAATTCTGGTCTGAATTTCATTAGGAAGACTAGATCTACCAGTATCTTATATTCAGAAAACTGCCTTCTACAACGGTGAGGAATAACGTCTTACCATTTAAGACATTCAGGTTTTCCATTTGTCAGTCCATGCCAAGCTAATGGAGACAGATCTCGTTTGTCCTCTTCCCCTTCTCTTTATCTTACTTGAAACTTCATCATCTATTTGAAATACTATTACATCACCAATGTCCTTCATGTGAGTTAATAGTATACATTGTAATAAACACTTGGAAAATTGGAGATTATCTCTCATAATTTTGTATTATTTTAATTGGTGTGTGCATTGTTGATTAAATTTTTCTTGAACAGTTACATATGTATGCATTTATATATACATACACACCAACACACATTCTTCTGTCACCCCTACACTCTCATATCCCTCTCATACCTGATGCCACCTCTTTCTTCTCCAAAAGTCATTTCCCCTCTTTCATTACTGTTTTTATTTCATGTTGATGCTTTGTGACCTACTAATTTGTACCTCAATTATTTGTGAGGTCATGACATAGAAATTATGCCTTTGAGCTTGGTAGGCTCATCTTGTGAAACTCACCTAAGAACAATGAATGTTCCTCCCACATCATCTATTTTCATCTCAAATTAACAAAAGGAGTAGGCATTATTAGGACTTTCACATTTTAATATTAACAGTTATCAGTAAATGTTTAAATGTCTAAAGTAACTTTGTCTCATGATGTAATAGCCAGAAAGTATTTTAAGAATCAACAATTTAGCAATACATTTCTACAGTGATAAGTTTAATATTCTTCATTGAAAATATTATTGCTCTTTTATTTTATTTTCTCATAGATGAGAAAGTGCATTTACTCTTGAAGTTTTCTTTTTCATTTGGTCATGACTATTTTTCTTGTATTTTAAATATTACTTTCCCAGATACTTTTAGACTTGAAAGTAAATTTTGATGGTGATGAGACTTAACAAATATGAGTGCTAAACTGGTTGCACGACTTTTAGTTGAAGCGTTTATCCATTATATATACCTCAATGTCAAAAATGAATTAGAAATTACAAAGTTTACTGGTTCCATCTAGTGGCAATGAAAAGAAAATTTACAGAACAAATTATTTTAAAAAATTATCAAAATAATTTTCATTCAGACTTCAAAAATTTATTTATATTACATTTGAATAAAGAAAGGTTTGCAATGCTTAAAAATAAACCTTTATAATTAAGAAAGTAATGAAATTGAATTTTGAATTACTAGAAAAATCATTTTCAGATAGAGTGACTTTTTTATTTAAGAAAAATTCTGAAACTTAAAAAAATAAAAAGTCAATAATGCCTGATAATTCTTAATACTTTTTATCTGTTTTCAGATAATTAGACTTATTTGTTCTTAACATAATACTTAAAAATAACATTCTGTCAGATATTAGATTGTATAAATTACCATAGACCTTAAAGTATCCAAAGAAAATAAATACAAAAGGTAACATGGGCTCTTACAGAGAAAACTATTAATGTGAATTAGTAAACAAGGAAAGAAAATCTATCATACATCACTAAAAATCTACTATTTTAACAAGCATACCTTTAATAAAAGAACATTATTTTTTCACTGAATAGCACTTAAGCATTTAAAATGTTATAATAATAGACTTCTACTTCCATTTCTATTAATTTAAATGATTATGCTGATGAGGTGTAATCAGATATTCTTCTGTTTCCAAAATTTCAGATCATTAAAAAGTATTGTTTTATTTTGGCATTAAGAACAATTTTCCATGAAAAATATGTAACAATTTTAAAGTGGCTTCATTTTTAGTGTCTTCTACGACTACAAAAATACAAGCTTCACATACGATTTGTTATCATAGAATCGTCTGGTTTAGTTATGATAGACTGAGTTTTAAATGATATGGGAAAATATCTTATCTATATACAAAACACATTGGCAGGGAAAATAATGAACTGTTAGATATCATTAGGCAAACTTTTAGATGATTTAAGTGGAAAAAAATAAAATGAACATTACAACTGAACAGTTTTTCATAGAGAATATGCTACATTAAGCAAAAGGAATAAATCCTGAGTGTATCAGCTTTTAATCTTGCTTGTGTAATTAATTTTACATATAAAAGCAAATGACTTAAAAGACATTATCTCACGGAAACTTTGTCATATATTTTAACTTTGCAGTTTGCAGAAGAGAAACTAAGCACATTTTTCTAAACCTGTCATAACTGTGAGGATTACCGTTACTATTATTGAACACCTGGGGAAGAAGGACGGGTAAAATAAGGACTATCCTTGTGATGTTTTATTTTATATTAAATTGTAGTGAAGCAGAATGCATACAGGAAAATGCAGAAAATACAGTACTTGAAATAATAAGAGGAGTAATTGAATGGAGTTACTATCTATCTATCTATTATCTATCTATCTTTCTATCTATCTATATTGCATCACACTATGGCATAAATATATGTTATATATTTTAAATATATTGAATAATTATAGTAATTCATGGCAAAGAAAAATATAAGACAATTAGTCATTATAGTAAATTATGAAAGTGGATAAATCTTACACAGGAGTATCAAGGATCCATGGTCAGTACATACATGTGACTGCAGTGGCATAACCTGCAGTCTCTCTAACGCACTCTCTTTGCTTTTTGTTCTTTCTTTACCTCTTGAAGAATTAATATTTCTTAAAGTAGATACCTTAATTCCTTACTCTGTCTCTCTCTTTCCAGAACAGCACAAAAATGTTGACAGGAAAGAAATTTGGACCATATATATAAATCTTTTAAATTATAATTATAGCACAATTCACTTTCTCTCTAAGCTCTTCCACATACCTCACCCTTGGTCTCTTGCAAATCCACAGCTTCTTTATTCATTAACTGTGTCAGTGCTGCTTGGCCAATACCAAATAGTCATTCCTGAAAATATATAGAAATCTTAAGTAGAGCTATAAAAGGGATATAGTCACTGACCCCAAAGGACACAGTAACAAGTACCTTGTTTATTTATTATTTATCAAGAAATATCTGCATTTGTGGTCAATATAAATATATATTTTACAAAGGTGCTTTTAACCTCTACTTTTGTTATTATCTTCAAATGGTTATTGGAATACACAGATATTATTTGTGGTCAAGAGCTTGGAAAGGTATATAATTTTAGATTATAACTATGCATTAGCTTAGGCTGCAAACGTTGATTACATGAGATGTACAAGTCAGTATAGCTGATTGCAGTATTGTTCCCTTAAGTCAGGGTAAATAAAAATCTAAGTATAGCAGGATAACAGTCTAGTGTGATTTTAATGCTGAATATTATCTTCCAATGAAAGGTACAAAAATAGTTCCAGTCTCTTGAATAAAAGGTATATAATATTGTATCAGCACAACAGCTACCTCTCTGGCATGAAACAGAATTCATCTTTGTTAATAGGCTTTTTCATGTTTTTTAAATTCAATTTCAAGTATTTTATTGAAAATTTTTGTGTGTATGTTGTTCAGAAAGAGTGACCTAAAATTTTGATTTTTATTTTGTATTTTTTCTGATTTAATATTAAAACATTACTGAATTTGTGAAATGAATTTGAAAGTGTGAGCCTATGCACTCTGCAAAATACAATAATTACTTCCCTGACAAGTTATATTCAGGTATTACAATGGTACAATGTCCTGGTACTAATAAATCATTTTCTCCATGGTGGGAATACCCAGTCCCTAAAGATGTGAGTTAACAGTAATTTGACTCAATGTGATTTTTAAAAATGAAAGAACACAATGTTGGGTAGAAAGGAACATGGGAGTTGTCTCAGAGAAATTGAAACACATATATGATCAAATAAACTCCATAAAATTCTAAAAATAAATATTTGTAAAAGCTCATAAGATTTCCAGATAAATGTGTTGCCAATTTTAATGAAACTTAATAAAACAATAGCAAAATAATAAAATGTATTCAATATGTAAAAGCAATTTGCATATGAAAAACTGATAAGAGATATCACTGAGATGCTTGAAAGAAACATAAACATGAAAACAGGCAGAAGGTTTTAGTATTATATAGCATCGTTCATTTATACTGTATTAGAAGTTAGAAAGAATAGTCTAGATATTTTCTATATCTAAAATATTCAATATAGGTTTAAAACATTAAAAATGGAACTGTCACAATGAAATATATGATGTCTGGTGCAAAGAGTAAGAAAGGGTAATCAAACTGAAGAAATTTCATGTTCTTAATTTTTTAATATACATTTATGTAATCTATGATTAAAATGTTTAAATTTTAGTTTTAGTATTCATTTAATATATTAACTTTTCTCAATCTTTGTATTGATTTTATTTTAGAAGATTTTCACTTTTCTGAAAAATGGTGACAATTTAACCTTACTTGTATTAGCAAGTCTTCAACATGCCTATACTTAAGAACAGAGATCAATGAATTGTACAAAGAGAATTTTTGTTTTGCAAATTATTATTTCCTGAAAATGCCAAGTTCTGCTCGTGGATATCAAAGGAAAATTTTCTGAATTAGATCCTCTGTTTCAACCATGTGGGTCACTAGGATTTAATTTGTGTCATCAGGCTCACTTGCAGGTGTTTTTGACCTCTAAGCCATTTCTTTTCTTTTGTGTGTGTGTTTTAATTAACTCAAATTTTTATATTTTACTTTTTTTACTCTTTATTTTATTTTATTTTTTATTTTTTTAAATTTATTTATTTATTTATTAAAAATTTCTACCTCCTTCCTGCCTCCCTTTTCCCTCCCCCTCCCCACCTCTACCTCACCACCTCTTCCTCCCTACCTCCCCCTCCCTCTCTAGTCTTAAGAGCAGTCAAGGTTCCCTGCCCCGTGAGAAGTCCAAGGTCCTCCCACCTCCATCCAGGTCTATAAAGGTGAGCATCCAAACAAACCAGGCTTCTACAAAGTCAGCCCATGCAGTAGAATTAAAACCCAGTGCCATTGTCTTTGGCTTCTCAGTCAGCCTTCATTGCCATCCACATTCAGAGTGTCCATTTTGATCACATGCTCCATCACTCCCAGTCCAGCTCCAGCTGGCCTTGGTGAGCTCCCATTAGATCAGTCCCACCGTCTCAGCGGGTGGACGCACCCCTCATGATCCTGACTTCCTTCATGTTCTCCCTCCTTCTGCCCCTCATTTGGACCTAGGGATCTTAGTCCAGTGCTCCAATGTGGGTCTCTGTCTCTATCTCCATCCATCGCCAGATGAAGGTTCTATGGTGATAGGCGATATATTCATCAGTGTGGCTATGGGACAAGGCCAGATCAGACACCCTCTCCTCTGTTGCCCAAGGAACAATCTGGGGACCTCTCCTTGGACCTGGGAACCCCTCTAGAATCAAGTCTCTTGCAAACACTAAAATGGCTCCCTTAATTAAGATATTTACTTCCCTGCTCCCATATCCATCCTTCCTCCCTCCCCCCCATCCCATTCCCCCAAGTTATCCCCCATCCTCCCTTTCTCCCTTCTCTCTAACCATTTCCCCTTACTCCCACCCCCCTACCCCCGTGCACCCAAGTTTGCCTGGAAATCTTGTCTACTTCCAATATCCAGGAGGATAACTATATGATTTTCTTCAGGTTCACCTTCTTATTTAGCTTTTCTAGGATCACGAATTATGGCTAGAATCCACTCATGGGTGAGTACATACCATATTCCTCTTTTTGGGTCTGGGTTACCTCACTCAGTAAAGGGTTTTCTATTTCCATCCATTTGCATGCAAAATTCAAGATGTCATTGTTTTTTACCGCTGAGTAAAACTCTAATGTGTTTATGTTCCACAGCTTTTTTAACCATTCTTCTATTGCGGGGCACCTAGGTTGTTTCCAGGTTCTGGCTATTACAAATAGTGCTGCTATGAACATAGTTGAACAAATGCTTTTGTAGTATGATAGGGCATCTCTTGGGTATATTCCCGAGTGGAATTGCTGGGTCCTGAGGTAGGTTGACTCCCATTGTCCTGAGAAACCGCCACACTGATTTCCACAGTGGTTGCACAAGTTTGCATTCCCACCAACAATGGATGAGTGTTCCCCTCACTCCACATCCTCTCCAGCATAGGCTATCATTGGTGTTTTTGAGTTTAGCTATTCTGACAGGTGTAAGATGGTATCTCAAAGTTGTTTTGATTTGCATTTCCCTGATCACTAAGGAGGTTGAGCATGACCTTAAGTGTCTTTTGGCCATTTGAATTTCTTCTGTTTAGAATTCTCTGTTCAGTTCAGTACCCCAGTTTTAATTGGGTTAATTTAGAGCTTTAGTGTCTAGTTTCTTGAGTTCTTTGTATATTTTGAAGATCAGACCTTTGTCTGATGAGGGGTTGGTGAAGATCTTCTCCCAAAAGCCATTTCTTTAGAGAACTACTTTTCCTCATTCAGAGAGAGAGAGAGAGAGAGAGAGAGAGAGAGAGAGAGAGAGAGAGAGAGAGAGTGAGAAGGACCACATCTTCCAATCACCTGTGAGAAGAGTAACATTAAGTTAGGGGCCTCACCCTAGCTCCTGACATTCATCATTGGAAACCCCTTCCCCTGGGAGTTGCCTTGATTTGGCTTCACCTCAGAGAAAGCCTGCCAAACGGTGACCCCTCCTCAAGGAGGGCCAAAGAAGCCAGACATGCTGTAGACCACTCTCACAGGCTATTTAGAATACTGTCCTGAAAAGCAACACCTGGTCTTTGGCGTTTGCGTGGTCCCCCCAATTTCTCTCTCTTTTTCCTTCTCCATGCTCTCTGCCACCCGGGAGCACTGTATTAAATGTGGGCATATTTGTTCAGTCTAATTTGGTCTGATGGAAATTAATTGTGTCATGGAGAGGCTTGTCTTAAGATTATTGATAACAAGAAGAAAATTGTAATTAAATTATCAAAGAATCAACTTAATTTCTTTAATATCTAGATTAAAAACCAATGAAGAGAATGTTTTGAAAGGTGTTCAGTCTCTGGCAAAATGAACTTGTTGCCCCATTCTGTAGAAATATAATATAGGTTGTTAAATCAGACTAAATGAACTTTTCCCCTTCTGTAGAAACATAATATAGGTAAGTGCTGATGGCCATGTAAGAGAAGCAACAAGTGGAATAGAAGATCAAGATGTCGGCCTATCAGCAGGAATTTGTCTTATGGGTAAACCTTGGTCAAGCAAGGCCTCAAGACCTCTGATCCTGGAATGTCTTTTCTTTATGCCATGTCTTCACATGTTTGCTGTTGCAATCTTTCTGGTATCTGACATGGTGTGAATGGATATGGGCAAACCTTATTGCCTGTAAAGTAGTGTGTTTATGTCACAGAGACATCCCACTCTACTGGGCATTTTTATCTGTGGATTATCAAGAAGATAATTCTTCCCTAAGGTGTTCTATCTAATTGATAATTTTAATTATCTTAATTAAATTAGCTAATCAGATTATACAGACTTTTGATGAATAAAAATAACTACAGAGAAATGCTACATAGTCAAGGCCTTTAAGTTTCATATAAAGAGCTGCATAGATCATAACTGAAGCTAATGATTAAGAAAAACAATTAAGTCCCAAAAGCCAAGCTGATTCTTAATGCTGAAAAACAGTTACAGAGTTTGTTGTGTATCATTACGTGAAATAAAGCTTTTAAACAATTTCGGGTTAGATAATATGATTTGACAATAGCTTTCAGATAAAAAAAACCATAAAAACAATCTGAAGTTCGTAATCACACATGGCTAGGTCAGAACTACAAAGCAGCCTAATTGTTACTTGAAGACTTACTTTCCTTGCTAGGATTGGTTGGTAATCAAAGGCAATGATTAATTCCTTATACACATTTCTGTCCTCAATCTCCTGATATTAAATATAATGATTATTGAGTGGGTATGGACCCCAATATTTAAAATTTTTTAAATATAATTCGTTTTTATAGGTAAAAGTTTAGATTTGAGATCTCTTTAAGATTCCTTATAAGAGTATCTTTTAAGATAAGCAATACAGTTATTGGTTCTTTCTTTGTAAGTACGAAATGAAGGCTGACAGTAAAAGAACTGACAAGAACACCTTGTTTGACCACATAATTTATAACAAATTGATGAGCATAATTGTTTGTTGGTTCTTGGGATAATATGTTTTTTACCTATAACATATAAAATGTTTAGTCATGTAAGTGATATGAAAAGCATGCTGTCTTTTTTGGTCTGTTTTGTATTTATTATCATTCACTTGAAAAACATTGTAATCTTTATATTGCCTAAAAGATTTTGCTGGGGTTTATAAGCTATAAGGGAGAGACTAGAGATAAATAGAGCTAAGATTGGCTAGAAGGAAAACATTAAAAATGAGACTGACAGAAGGAAAATATTAAAAATAAAATAGGTAGAAAAAACTATCAAGAATGAGAGAATTGGAAGGGAAATATCAAGAGTAAAGATAGAAAGAAACCTTAATAATGAGAGAATGAATAGAGAATGCAGGCAGGAAAGCATGGTGGATTCCTGCCACTTTACACAGAGATATTTTCAGGCCATACAATGCTCTGCATGAAATATCTACCTATTGCTCTGGAAGAAAAGTTTAATGTGTTGCATGCTCACTCTCAGAGTTAAGGGGCTAAGTGCAGTTCCTACCTGGTGGTCCCAGATCTGACAGTGATGGTACTTCAACCATTTTAGAAGTAGAGAAAGACGGAGCCAACATTCAGAGCCACTACAACCAAGCTGCTTACCATTTTAAAAACTCTTCAAGATAGTAAAAAATGGCAGATACACAATAGGACAGATTCAGACATAAAAGACCTCTAAATGGGTCACACTGTTGGATCAATGTACATAGGCTTGGGGAAAAAGAAGAGTAGAGTTATAAAAAAAGCATTCTTTTTTTCAAAAATAAAACAAAGTCTTTAAAGAGATAAATTACATACAATCATAGATTTAAAAAGTAAAAAACAATAAAACATTTAAAATTGGAATATACACAGAGAGTCTGGATTATGTATACTATTGTGTTTTCTTTGAATTTTTTGACTACAGAGAGACATTTGAGTCTGAGGATTGCTAAGCTTAGCTAACATATATATTTTAAAGGTATCTTGAATTCAAAATATGGATCTAAGAACATGTTGCTTAGGAAAAGAGATTGCTTTGTTTTCACATGCAGATTTCTTTGAGAGTAATATGAGTATATGAGTATAGTTATCCTCCTGGATATTAGAAGTAGGCAAGATTGTCAGGCAAACTTGGGTGCATGGGGGGTGGGGGGTGGAAGTAAGGGAAGATGGTTAGGGAGAGGGGGAGGATTGGGGATGGCTTGGGGGAATGGGGGGGGAGGGAGGAAGGATAGTTATGGGAGCAGGGAAGTTCATATCTCAACTAAGTGAGCCATTTTAGGGTTTGCAAGAGACTTGATTCTGGAGGGGTTCCCAGGCCCAAGGAGAAGTTCCCAGATTGTACTAAGGGAAGCAGAGGAGAGGGTGCCTGAACTGGCCTTAGCCCATAACCATACTGATGAATATTTTGCATGTCACCACAGAACCTTCATATGGCGATGGATGGAGATAGAGATAGAGACACATATTGGAACACTGGACTTAACTCCCTAGGTCCAAATGAGAAGCAGAGGGAGGGAGATCGTGAGCAAGGAAAACAAAATCAGAGGGGGCCTTCATCCGACAATAGAGATGGAGACCCACATTGGAGCACTGAAAGTCAGGACCGCGAGGGGTGCGTTCACCCACTGATACAAGGGGACCGATCGAATGAGAGCTCACCAAGGTCAGCTGGACTGGGACTGAACGAGCATGTGATCAAACCGAATTCTCTGAATGTGGCTGACATGGGGGCTGACTGAGCCCCCAAGGTCCAAATGAAGACTGAGAAGCCATTGACAATGGCACTGGGTCTTGTTTCGTCTGCATGGACTGGCTTTTTGGGATCCTGGCCTGTTTGAATGCTCACCTTCCTGAACCTGGAGGGAGGGGGGAGGAACTTGGATTTCCCACAGGGCAGGAAACCCAGACTGCTCTTGGGAATGGTGAGGGAGGAGGAGAGGGAGTGGGAGGAGCGGGAGGGTATTGGGAGGAGGGGAGGAAGTGGAAAGAGTGTTTTCGGATACTTGAATAAACAAGTCTAACGGAAAAAGAAAAGAAATGTAACGCATAGTTAAGAAATATAGATTAATAGATAATTATTTTTAATTGTCAAGTTTGTAGTAATGTGAGTTAGATTTTCTAGATGTACAGAGATGTATTTCAGATGGATAGGGATTCTCCATACTTTTCAACGACTACAGAATATAGTATAAAATTTTGTTAAGACATTAGAACTTTTAATGATAGAGTCACATTTGCTCCTGCCAGTACCAATTACTTCAAGAGGAAGATGAATATCAATTGGCTCCTGATGGTGTTTGCTAGTCGTTTGGGCAAGAAAATGATCTGTCCTGGACTGCTTATCTCAACATGCAGGACCAAAAGAGAAATGACTGCTGAACTTCCCTAAAGGTGAGATAAACCTTCAGTGTTCCTGCTTCATGAAAGAGTCTGCTAGACATTCTGCAGGACACAGAAAAAAGTGACAGACAAACTGCCAACACATTGAAACTGTCTTGGAAATCTCTTGCTTCATGGAAAAGTATTCTGGATACTATGGGCCTGTAGACTGAAGATGGAAGATCGATGTGTCAATGGTACAAAAGAACTTTTTGTGACTCTCCAGGCAGCAAGATGTCTCTGTCAATTCTAGAGTGTTAAAAGTTGCTTACAATGTACTTCTTGTAATATTACATCCTTCTCAAGTCCTTGATGGAGTTGAAGAATAGATAAATAGTTATAATTATAGTTTTCCTTAGTTATGATAAAAGATAAAGTAGATATAAATATTGTAACTGTAATTCGTGCTTGATATCTGTTTTGTCGTATGTAATTTTACTATGTTTAAGTTAAAAGCTTTTTTATTTAAACAGAAAAGAGACATGAAGTTGGATTACCCTATGTATGCTGTGATTACCATTACTGAATAAAGAACTGCTTTGAGCCTATAGCATAGCAGGGTGGGGCCGAGTAGAGCTAAGTGGGGAAAACTGGACTGAATGCTGGGAAAAAGAAGGATGGAGTCAGAGAGAACCCAAGTAGTCCCCACCAGAGACAGACGGCATACCTGGTAAGCCACAGCTACGTTGTGATATACAGATTAATAGAAATGGGTAAAATAAATATGTAAGAGTTAGCAAATAAAACACGAGAGCTTATGGGCCAAACAGTGATTTAGTTAATACAGTTTCTGTGTGATTATTTCAGGGCTAAAGCAGTTGGGGAAAAACAAGTGACCTTTGTACTACACTCCAGCTTTCTGAGGTAGTACAGTAGAGCTAGACCTGATGGTGTAGGTTTGAAAGTACCTATACTAAGAACATGATAGCAAGAGAACTTGCCATGTCTCTTGTTTATTGCTGCAAGGAGTAAACTAGCCAGGACAATTTTGGGAGCTCACCCTAGTGATGAGGACAAGGGGGAGCTGCCAAGGTCACCAACCCTGCAATTACCCAGGACCTAAACTAGGATGATGATGTAATCTACCCCAACATCCACTCTATTTGGGATCTGTTGTAGTACTTGAAGTGGGTGGTCCTTTAGAAATAAAGCCTCAGGATTTTCATGACCCAGGGCATCAATAGGACATCCAACAGGAGTCTTATCTAGTACCAAAAATCTATAGTATAGCAGAAACCAGAGGCCTCAACCAGACCAATTACTTGTTGCAATGAACACTTGCAAATAAAGATATATGAATAAAAGTATTTGCTGTCTGATTCACCATGTCACACTACAGCTTCCATGATGGGATTGATTTTTGTTTTATTATTTTTTCTCTTAAAATTATTTTATTTTGGGGTAGAAAGATGATCGGGACACAGGGCAGATAGGAAGAGAAGGGAAAATGAATGAAATAGAATAAAACATGAAGAATAGATAAAAAAGTTGAAGAAATATGAAAGTAAATCTAACCTGACAAGTACATAGTGAGAAAAGTCCTACTTATTCTGTTTTTTTCCTCTAAATATTGTTATAATTAAGTGTTTTCTGTGACAAAATTATTTAACTTAGATCTGGGAAGTGGTTTAGATAATAGAATGCTTATTGTGCAAATATGAGGATGCTAGCTTTAGAACTTGCCTATAATCCTATTGCTAAGAATATGAAGAAACTTGTCTCTTCCTTAGAATTTATTGGCAAGCTAAACAATAAAAGATTGTGTGTGTGTATACACATATGCATAAAATGTTCCTTGAACTATATTAATGGGTTAATGAACCAATGAAAATAGAAATTGCAAAACATTATAGTAAATAGCCAATGAGAATAAATGTAATAGTTTCTAACTGCAAAATATTTTCAGATATTTCATTTTCTCCAGCTCATAGTGAGTATGGTTTGTCCTTTGCTTCTCATTCTCCTTTTAATGTAATGAAACACTGATTTTCCATGAAGAATAGATTCCCCCTAAATATTTTTTATCCTAATTTCTTTTTTTCTTTACTCAGAATTTAATATTATTCAAATTGTAAATGTTCCTTTAAGTGCTAAAATAGGACTCAATTCTACTGTTTAATAGAAATCAATGTTCATTGTATTTTATGAATTATTCAAATAGAAAACTCCATGAACATACATATACTAACTATGGTATAAAAATAAATATGGGGAAAAATCACCAGAAAACTATTTTGTAAAAAGAATAGTACTTGCACACATAATCACTGCATCATGCTACTGAAAACATCTTCAATAATTTCTACATTTCAATTTACTCTAAATGAAGAGTTTGATATTTTACATTTATCTTCTATCCTTTAAGTTTGATTGGATAATTCATTTTTAGACTTTCCCAGGGATAGCTCTTGTTTTCTTACAATAATGGTTAAGTAATATCAGTGAACAGATGATGTGTTCTAAAGAAAAGCTTAAAACGTATTTTTATGAACACTTTGGAAAAAGTCAAATCATTGTTAAAGGAGACTAGTGTAAGATTTTCAATTTTTTAACTCTCAGAAAGTTTTTAAAAGTTAACATCAAAAGCCATATTCCATAACTACCAATTATAAAACTAAGTAATCTAGCTGTAAAATACATAACATATATACCAGAAGAACAAAAACCCCTATTTAAATATTCTTCTATAATTTGATTATTTATCCTAAATGACAGGACAAATTTAAGTTTAAGATTGTCTACTGTTTTTGGAATTATTAATTTGAAAATATTTTGCGTATAATTTATTTTTAAAAGCACATATATTTTTGCATTGGAGGATTACTTTTGAAGTTGTTTAAGAAAATATAAATTGTTCTTATAATAGAATTCAAGTCAAATTTTTAATTTTCAAAACTAAATGATACCCACTCAAAAAGAAAGCTACACACTACCTGAATATTTATATAATACTGAAGTCTGTTTCACAGTGTAACTATGCTTTTTGATATAAATTATTGTAATAAAAGAAAACATAGAGACACTAAAATGCAGGTGACTTAGCCTTTTCCATAAGAGGAAATTATACCTTGACACACTGGTATTCAGGAGATTATATTAGTAAAAAAATAGGTAAAAATTGATGAAGTCATTAAGTTTTCAAAAGTTATAAATTATACTGTAAAGCCTCACTGGCTGCAAATTAGCCTGTGCTGTAGCCCTCTGCTAACAATCTATAGATCATTTTATTATTCATGAATTTTAGTAATTTCAGGACACCACAGGTCATCTTATGCTCATTTATTTGCTAAACACCTTGTGCTAGTATGCCTATGCTGAAAAATTGCTACTATTTACTCCCTGTGAGACAAGCAAGCAACAAAGTGCCGATTTTGGCCCCAGACATCCAGCATGCCACGCTGCACATACATCTTGCTGTCAGTGAAATAAATGAGGCTTTAAATTGTCTGCAAAGCTTTAAGAACTGAAATTTATATGTCTAGTTATCAAACAGAAAGTTCAGAGCACCTGCCAATATGAAACATAATTGTGACAAACTGTTACATTTTACCTTTAAACTTTTCAGTTTTAATACCATAGCTTCATTATAAAATAGGCTACAAAGTGACCCAATTCAATAACAGAAACTCTGGAGACCCTGCAGGGGGTATGTGCATATGTAGCTGTGTGTATGTGTGTGAGTATGTGCATGTGTGTGTGTGTGTGTGTGTGTGTGAGTGAATTTGATTATGTGTGTGTGTGTGTGTGTTTTCATGTTATGTCTTTGCTATTTAAACCTGAGTCAACAGATCAGCAGATGAATAACATGCCATAAGAAGCCAGAGCTTCAGAATTTAGTTGGAGTTGACCGTCAAGTTCAAGCATATCTGGCAAATTTGATGAGCTTTATATATTTGTTGAAAGTGCCACTTCAAATATCAGCATACCTGAGAGTATGTTATTATGTACTATTTTATTTCTTTGTCATTTGTGAATCTGACAGTTGAAAAGATATCAAATTTGCTGAATACATACCCCAAAACGATAATCAATCATTCTATAATGATCATAAGACTTTGAAACAGTGAGAAGCAAGGATCAGCCATGGAGTTTCATAGGTCTGGTTTCTAAGTAAGATTACTGAATTTTTATATTAATAATTGCACCAGTAGTATCAACTACAGTGACAAAGAAATGTTTAAAACCTCTTATTTATTTTGTATATTAAATCTTCCTTGTGACTTCAAATTTAATGATAAAAATCTTGGGGTACAGCCATGATCTGGCATTTTTAAATGCTAGCTCTACTGCCTATATTTAAACTGTAACTATTTAACCCCTGGTAATCTAAGAAAGGTTACGCTGAGGCAAGTAGTGTCCAATATACCTTATTTTAATATCCCACATTGCCGAGAGCTGCTGGTGGCAAAGGTCATGGGAATGTATCGCATTGACAACTACTAATTAATAAGTTGACCCACTGGACATATAATTCCCTGTTGGGAAGCCCCACGTGAGAAATTGTAGGGTTATTTACTGTAAATTACTGGGTATTTCTATCTGTGATTTTCTCATGTGGCACTACTATACATCCCTAATAAGAGCAACTACGTTGTTCTTTCCACTGTCCTTTGCTAGTGTGCTTTCCACTAATGGGGACATATACATCTGTGACTCATCAGAAAGATGATTTCAGCTTAAGCTGTATAATTTTGATGATTAGAAATTATACTGGTATATTTTAAATTATTCAGTAAAACATAGTCACACACTCAGTAACAAAGGAAGCCTTTTACACAGACAGCTATATTTGTACTCCAGAGCGAATTCACAGTAGGTTGATTGCTCCTGGAGATAAAAGTCTTGTTGCCCCTAGACACATATACATGAAGTCATTTTTCCAGGTATTTTGCTAATACAAGTCCAAGCATGAAACAATGTCAGTGACAGGTTTTTTTTTTTTTCCTTTCAGAAAAGCCAGGCAGATAACCGTAAAGACCCAACTACTTGTCTAGCAACTGAGATTTTCCGCATGTACTCCCTACCAGTCAAGTTTCAGCTATTTCTGGGAAAGAGCTTTATGCATGGCCAAGCGTTACTCCTGGCCAATCCATGTGTCATTCCTAAGCCTAAGAGAAACTACATGACTTATGATATGTTTTGAGAAAGAGTCGGTCTCCGAAAATGGAACATATAATTGGTCAAATTTTGGCTGTTACAGGAAAGAACTGAGAGGAAGAACTGGGCAGACCTGTAAAAAAAAAATAAAAAGACTGCAAAGAGCTAATTGGAAAGCTGTGAAAAGCTATGAAGCAGTGAAGAGACAGTGAAATCCTCAGAGAGGATTACTTAGGATGAAGTGAAAGAGAATGCTACCATCAGAAGGCATTTGTACTTCCTCATTTTTCTCTTAGATAGAAAAGGTCTAGTCCTCACATAGATAAGATTTCTTTTCATAAGCCCTCGCTACTTTGTGGCTGTTCTTTTTACTACTCTGGAACAGATGTGGGAGCTGGCCTTCCCTGGTTGGCATTACCTTACTACTACAATAATGGATATTTCACAACCTAATATATTTTATCTTTCAACACATTTTACATTGATAGACAACCACCATTTCTAAGCAATACAGATCTTCAGTGATGTATTGATGTATTTTGCATAGTGACGGGAGTCACAGAATGTGGAATACAAGGCAAGGTTGAATCAAGAAGAGCTTGTTCTACTTGGATAGAGTTCTTGCTTCTTTCCTTTGGAGATACTATACAATGACTTAGAAGTGGAATGTAACATTCCTTTTCATGTGACAATAAATTACATTGGATCTACCATTCAATTTGAAATAGTCAAGAGAGATTTTTGTAAACTAATGCATTATTAGTATGAGCATATCCTGCCTGACCATGAATTTCGTAATAGAAACCAAGGATGGTATCATATTCCTCTTCTGAATTCATTTTTAGGTGGAATTTTCAACGGTAAGAAACAGTTTCAATAATTTGAAAGAAAACCTACTTTTAAAATGTATGACATGTTTGATTAGATTAATTTTATCCAGTGCTTTATCTCAAACATTGACTCTTACATTCTTTTTTTAACTGATTTTTATTGAGCTCTACATTTTTCTTTGCTCCCCTCCCTGCCTCTCCCCTCCACCCTTCAACCTTCCCCCAAGGTTCCCATGATCCCAATTTACTCAGCAGATCCTCTCTTTTTCTACTTTCTACTTCCCATGTAGATTAGATCTATGTAATTCTTGGTAGCCAATGGTTTCTCCGCTTTGAAAGGAATATGATTTAACTTTCACATTTTTTTTGTGAGAACAGATTTTTCAAGTCATTCTTTTTAGTATATTAAATCTGAAGCTGTTCCTGCTGCCATCTTAGAAAAACAAAAATTGATTATTTTTACATTCAAGTTTAACAGCAGTTTTTAAGATTCAACACTGTCATATACCATTTTGACTTTGAATTTTCCAGTATACCCAATGCAGTGGATCATTTGCTTTTATAGCTCATGATTGAGTATTCAGTGTTGAATAATGTAATTCATGGCCATGTGATCCCATTTTGTCAATAAAATACCTATATTTAGGTAATATAAAGTGATATTATTGTAAATGTACTTTGCATCAGGCTTTCCTAACATTTTTTATTGAAGGACAGATATATTGTTGACATATATAAATCCTAATTTAAGTAACAAAAATAAATAGGATAAGGTAAAAAAACATTAAATAAAATGCTAAGCCTATATGGTATTAGACATAAGCAAGCCAATGGAGTGTAGAAAGTGAAGTGGTATTGATTATTTGCTTGTTTTCCAATTTTTTAGGAGTCTTGCCATGACTTCTCTCAGGACAGTAGTTTAGGTAACATAAGGATGAAAAAATATCCTCTGATTTCCATTTAATATATCATTTTTATTTTTCTATTGATAATTATTAAGTTTAATTGTACATCAAAGCTTTAACAAAGAATGTTAAATAAATAAAATAGTATCTATAGCTCATCAAAAGTGAGGCTTGGCCTTTCGCTGCTGCGTCTGCAGCCATGAGTATGCTCAGGCTACAGAAGAGGCTTGCCTCTAGCGTCCTGTGCTGTGGTAAAAAGAAGGTCTGGTTGGACCCCAACGAGACCAATGAAATCGCCAATGCCAACTCCCGTCAGCAGATACGGAAGCTGATCAAAGATGGGCTGATCATCCGGAAGCCTGTGACTGTCCATTCCCGGGCTCGATGCCGGAAAAACACTTTGGCTCGTCGGAAGGGCAGGCATATGGGCATAGGAAAGCGGAAGGGTACTGCCAATGCCCGAATGCCCTAGAAGGTGACCTGGATGAGAAGGATGCGGTTCCTGCGCCGGCTCCTCAGGAGATACTGTGAATCCAAGAAGATTGACCGCCATAAATATCACAGCCTGTTCCTGAAGGTCAAAGGGAATGTCTTCAAAAACAAGCGGATTCTCATGGAGCACATCCACAAGCTGAAGGCAGACAAGGCCCGCAAGAAACTCCTGGCTGATCAGGCTGAGGCGCAGGTCTAAGACCAAGGAAGCACGAAAGCACCGGGAGGGGAGGAGCGCCTCCAGGCCAAGAAGGAGGAGATCATCAAGACTCTGTCCAAGGAGGAAGAGACCAAGAAATAGAGCTTCCCTTGTGTCTGTACATAGTGGGCTGCCTGTGGCCTCAGGTGGATCAGTCATTAAAATAAAACAAGCCTTTGTCTGTGAAAAAAAAAAAAAGTGAGGCTTGAATTTTTTTTAAATAAGTATCCACATGCAGATGTGCTGTATCATATTTTGAACTTGAATAGTAGTGACTCTTCATTTCCTTTACATAGCATGTACACAAATTTAACGCCCACTACCGTAAGATGAAATTTATCCTAATATTACTTTATTTTAATATGTTGTTCAAATAGTAGCTATCCAAACATAAATAGTTACAATTTCAATTTGTATTTATGCAATATTGAAATTGAGAATTTTCCCAATAGCTGTGGTGGTATTTTATAGCCCCTTTGTAATAGAAAAATATTTGTTGTTAAAAAAAAAACTTCTTTAGCCTTTATGTTATAGTACATATCGATGTATCTATCTATTGTATACACACAAATGTATACACATACATATCAAGCCTAATTAAAGCAATTAGGCTTGAAATTAAGATGAAATTTTAAACGTAAACATTTTATAGTTAGGTACTTATTTATGATTTTATATGTTTATTTTAGCTCACAAAATTGGGATCACAATGAAAGGAATATTGATTTGGATGATACCATTCTACTGTGCCTTATAGATGACTAAAAATTTATTTTGAGATTAGAGAGAAATCTTAATAGGTTTCAATCCCCCCTCCTCCGCCAAAAAAGATACTTAATGATCTCTTTTCCTGCCAATTAAAGTAATTTTCTTTCATTTACTTAGTTTATATTGTCTTTATTCACCAGAAGCGTACCGAAAAGTATTCAGAAACTAGAAAAATTAATTTTATGTGCTCTGCTCTATTTTAAAAAGTATTCTAGTCAGGTGGTGGTGACACACAACTTTAATATCAGCACTAAGGAGGCAGAGGAACATGAATCTCTGTGAATTCGAGGCCAGCTTGATCCCCAAGAGCTAGTTCCAGGACAGACATCAGAACTACACAGAGAAGCCACATGTCTTGAAAAACCAAAAAAAAAAAAAAAGAAAAAAAGAAAAGCATTCTAAATTTTATATTTATTATTCAGAGTTCCTCTGAAGAAGTCAACTTATTTTCAAGAAAGGAATGGGCATACAGAAAATCTTGGTTTAAATAATATAAGTAATTTGGCAGAAATATTCGATTAACTAAGAGAAAGATATAATAATGGCACTGAATCAGATATGAAAGATTCTTAATTTATGCATACCTAAATATAGAAATAATTTGGCTATTCCTCACGAAACAAAGTAGGTAAATTCATAATTTTATTTTAACAATGTAAGAAGTAGATTTTAAAACCCAAATAAAATGTTACACAAACCAAAATAATATAAATAATAATTGTAAAATACTGTGACTTTAAATACAATTTTGAAGTTCATTCATAGTTTAATTTTTACTAAAGAAAAAATAAAGCTAGCTACTACTAATTTTACTAGTATTAAGTGTAATAATTCTAATATTATGTCATTGTTGCTAATTAATTGAAGTTCTAAAATTTTTCTGTTAACATTTTCATGTATTAAAATATGCATTAATTGGAGTCAAAGAACAAATGTCAATTTAATCCATCTGTATAGATTTCTTTCAGATCAGCGCTTGTGCTGTGCATGCAAATCAACACTAGCACATATATAAGTTTAATTTTATGTCAATAGCATACACACAGGACCTTAAAATTAATTGCTTCATACATTGACTTCCTTTTTTGTTTTTTTCTTGGATACAAAATATTGAGAATTTTAATTGTGTGGAAAGCAGTGTTTGTATTGTATTTAATTTAAAATCATATTGTCAATAAATTAATTTTTGGAAGTTCTTGTAATTGATTGATTGCATATGATTATGGATGTACACCTGAATTATTTCATGTAAATAGGCTTGTGAATGTGCTGTATGATAATTTCAATAAACAAAAGAAGGGTTTTGAAAATAATTCAGCATCCTTTTTTTATAAAATTCCTAAAATAAGTGGTAAAAATCTCAATGGGTTTCCACTAAAATCAGAGGCAAGATGAATGCTCTTCCACCCCCTTTCTCTCTCTCTCTCTCTCTCTCTCTCTCTCTCTCTCTCTCTCTCTCTCTCTCTCTCTGTGCATGTGTGTGTGTACATATATATGTTGTATGTTTATCTTTGAATTGAATGTATATATTATGGCCTAACATTACAAATATGTGTACATGTTCATTTTAAATTAAAGTCTTATAAATTTACTAACTTTGAAAGGAATGTATATATGATGTTTTACTAGATATCAGGAGTATTTCTACATACTTAAGGATTTTTCAGGTTTGTATTTGAATATATGACATTCACTGACATCATAACTAATATTATCTTTCCTGTGATGCTTTACATTGAGTTTTAAATGCTTTTACTATTTCTTAGCTCTCCTAAATATTTGATGTTTGGTTCATTTAACCTCGTTATACCTTCTCTTTATCATTTTCTCATTCTTTCTCCCCACTGTTACAGATAATGATAGTGATGTTCTGAAAATGCAATCATTCTTTTCCATTCATGTTCAAAAAGCAAGTAAGTAGAAAATGTATACATTCATTATTTTCTGTTTAAGAAGAAATACACACAAAATGAATGTAGGAAATTTGTGTGAAGAACGATATTTAAAAGAAATCCCACATTAGCTCAGAATTGAGAATAATAGATATTTATTTGGGGGTAGACTCACAAATCAGAATCCTCTGCTGAAATGGAGAACAGCAACTGAATCCCACAGTGGGAAAAGAGGCGTGATGCTTGTTTTACATAGGCATAGATAGTATAAAAGGTGACAACCAAGTGGGCAGGTAACTTAAAGGCTACTGGCTGTAGGAATTCCTACAGCATTTGTGGTTTAAATAACATGAATCTTTGTATTTTGTTGTATGCAAATGCAGCATGTAATTGTGCTTTGTGTTTCTCAACAAACTAAATTATGAGAATACATATAAATTAGATTGATATAAATGGTTCATTGACAATGAAGTGCCAAAATTTTAATTGAATTAAAAAGAACACATCTTTATTCATGAACTGAACATAGGCAATAAATATATTAATTGTATGTCAAGAAATAAATTTGAAACAGGGCCACACATAAGTCTTATAAAGAAATTATTATAAATTACCAATGTTCACCATACAAAATAATACATGAAAAGAGTGAAGCATCAGAAAAATGCAATGAAGCAGAAATCTTAAATATAATTTAGAGACAATTTAAAAAGATACATTTTTCTTCTCCCAAAAATCAGAATTGAGTAAACAAGATGTTCCTAGAGTTGAAGCAAGATGAGCACAAGCCCCAATCCTTGACTGAGAACTTTTATCAAACCTGTAACTACCTGCAAACATGTATCCAAACATGTGTGCTTCAGGGTTGATATGTGTTTGTTTGTTTGTTTGTTTGCTTTTTATATGGCTCTTTTTCATGTATGGTTTTTTTCATATTCTGATAGTTTTATGTTTTGTTTCACTTTATTTTATTATTAGTCCTTAAATGCCTGTTTATTTTCGAAGGAGAGAGAAATGTTGTGGGTCTCCATAGGAGGAAAGGTGGGGTGGCCTGGGAGAAGTGTAGAAAGGAGAAACTGTAATCAGAATATATCATATGGATAACTGTGTCGTTGTGCATGTTAGAGAGTGTCCTTCTGTTTTCTTCCTTCAGTGTAATGTTAACCAATAACCAGTTTCAAATTTATAGCTTTTATAAATGTTGAAATATGATCTTATATATAGTTTCTCCAGGTTTTGTAAGAGAGAGGGGGAGAGAGGAAGAAGGAAAGAAAGAGAGAGAGAGAGAGAGAGAGAGAGAGAGAGAGAGAGAGAGAGAGAGAGAAACTTTTTTTTTTATACTATTTTCATTATGTCCTACAAGTTTGGGTATGCTGTGCATTCATTTTCATTAAATTCTAGGAAATCTTTTTAGTCTTTTTCTTGTGGATGAAATACAGCATTAATACACAGTGGTCAGAAAGGATACAGGATTTTTTCAAATTTCTTGGATCTGTTGAGACTTGATTTATGAACGAGTATGTTGTCAATTTTGGAGAAGGTTCCTTGAGTTGCTGAGAAGAAACAATATTCTTTTGTGTTTGAGTAAAATGTTCTGTAAATATCTGTTAGGTCCATTTGAGCCATAACATCTTGTCGCTCCTTTATTTCATATTTAGTTTCTGACCTGGCAATTGGTTAGAATGGGGTGTTGACCTCACCCACTATTAGAGTGTGAGGCTTGATTTATTATATAAGCCTTATTAATGTTTCTTTTACAAAGGTAGGGCATAGATATTCATAGCTGCAGCAGCATCTTGGTGGATTTTTCTTTGATGAGTATGGAAACTTTTTTTCATTTTTGTTTATATTTGGTTGGAAGTCTACTTTTGTTATATATTAGGATAGTTAATATTTTATATAATAATAATAATAATAATGATAATAATAATAATACCTGCTTGTTTGTAATCAGATCTTAATAGGCCATGGCAGTAGTAGCTTGGAATAAATCATGCTGAGACCAGTGAAGACTATGTAGTTACAGGTCAAAAAGTTTCAAAGGAAAGCAATGTGAACAACTCGGTTAGTTTGGGTTTTGATTGCTTTGAAGAGACACCACGGCATGGTAATTCTTATGAAGAAAATTCATTTAATTGGGGTAGTTTATATTTTCAGAGGTTTATTACATCATTTTCATGGGTGAACATATGCGTGCAGACACACATGGTGCTGGCTACATCTTGATCAGAAGGCAATAGGAAGTAGACTGTCTCTCAGTCCACTGTGACCAAATAGGAGGCCTCAAATTCCACCTCTACAATGACACACTTCTAAGAAGACCACATCCTATTCCAAAAAGCCTTACCTCCTTATATTACCACTTCCTTTGGGAGCCATTTTCTTTCATACCACTATAGTAACAATGTTAAAGACCAATCCTGTGTTATGTTGGCAAAAAAATGTTGATGTTTTTGTCCTTGCCTTAAGAATCCAAGAGGCTAATTTGAAATATTTTAGAGTAATTTATTTTTCAGAAGGGTTTTGGGGTAGCCTAATATTCGTTATTTCACTTGGTTATTAGTAATCATTCTCATGCAAATCTACAATGAGTAAAACCAATGGGGGAAACAGCACAAATGTATAGTATGAATTGCAAAAGAGCACAAGGAATTTGAATATTAGACTAAAGATTTTGCTGAAGAAACTTAAAGGCTTGTTGAAGAATGGAATGAAGGGATTAGTGTCCTCAGGGTAAGACCCATCTGCTGAGCTTCCAATTTATAAAAAAGAAAGCTTATGCTACAAAGGAAAAAGAAAATAATTTTAATCTTTATGCGACCATAATTTAAGTCGAGACTAGATACCATCCCCTACATGCTGCTAATATTGACCTTATATATCACATGGCTCAGAATGTAGAATCATGAAGCATCTGCGCATGAAGGAGTTATATAATATTCTTCCAATGTTAAGGAAAGCTGCTCGGGCTAAGAGTGTGGCTAAAGTCCTTGCATAGAAGCCCAGAAAGGACTTTTAGTGAAAGTGTGACAGTGAAGCTGGCATTCTTTTGAAAATTCCAAGATGTTAGAAGTGTCAGTGTCAGAGGCATTTGATCTTTCACAGAAAACTGCAGCTAGAGAAGGAAACTGCTCCAAGAAATAGAAGTGTTCTGCAGGCAAACATAGAACTCCAGAACTTGAGATTCCTCAACTGTGCTTTGCTTTTGATTGTGAGAATTATTTCCTAAAATGTTCTGATTCTTCTTTTTCAGAATGATGATGCATATTCTGTGTCATTGTATGTTAAGAGTACGTTATTTGATATTACAGGGAGTTGCACTTAAGGATTTCTCTAATTCTCAGAATAGACTTTGGACTTTAGCTTTTAAAATGGTACTAAGTCTCAACATGTTGTGCCAAGCTTTGTGTAAGTCTATGGGAGGCATGTTCCTTTTTGAATGAAGATAAAGGAGGAGTGGATGTGGAGGGGGGTAGATTAGGAAGAGGAGGATATGGGAGGAAAGAAGGGATGGAAACTGGTTTGTATGTAAAATAAATGAAAAAATGTTATTTAAATAAAAACTGAAACAATACTGAGAATCTCAAAGACTATGGTGACTTTGAGATTTAACTAAAAATATTTGCATTATGATATGACCACAATTCTATATACTCTAAATGTCGAATATGGTGATGCAAATGAGAATGGCCCCATAGGATTATATATTTGAATAACATTTGGACTTGCAGGCATTAAAAATATGCATATTTCTTTAAACTGCCTTTCTTATGAAATCTTAGCACAGTAATAGAAAAATTATCAAAAATAGTATTTAATAACAAAAATATGTTCTCCTATCTGGAAGATTATTTCTCCCTATCCATGCACTTCTTAACTTGCTTATAAGATTTTTGGTTTTTTTCTTTTTTTCGTGTGTGTGTGTGTGTGTGTCTGTGCAAGACAGATGGTATAGTATTGAGACTTGTGGCCTTTGCCACCACCAAATTTTCAGTACAGCTTTTGACATTTCTGAAAGAAACAAACTTCCTGCAAAATCGCTGAAACTATGACTCTTACAATTATTCTAACCCCCTTCCTTTATGTTCCTCGAGCCAAAGTTTTCACAGTTGCTTATGAATGTACTCAGATTCTCCACAACTCTGTGTTTTCTTTGCTTGTAGTGTTTGATAAAGGTTTCTTTCTATTGCAAAGAGATGAGGGGAGAGGACTACACTTATTTTTGGGTATTAGAATAAATATTTAAAATATGATTATGAATTACATAGATTAGTAAAATGCTGATTAAGGATTCTTCTCTAAAATTTGTGATTTCACTAGCCCTGGGAAGCTGTCTTGGTTTCCAATGACAGGCATGATTATATTTTCTTGGAGCTACTCGTAAGTTCAATGAAAAACAAAGATATGCATTTGGTGAACACTCAAGGTTACTGTAAAATGATAACCATTGTTTTCCTTAATAGACACCACATTTGTATGGGACTTTTGGTTTCTTCCCTCCTCTGGACCCTTACATGTCACATTCTGGTACCATAAATGTTAGTCCTAAAAAAGCAGCTATTCAAGTCAATTTTGACTCAAGGGCCTCTGACTGCTACTTCTACTTCTGAAGTATATGTTGCTTTTCTCTCTTCAATATCTGAGGAGACCCATAGGCCATACCAATAGGCTGTACATTTGGGGGGGTATTTTAGACGACTAATAAAGAATTCAAATGAGGGCTTCTCACATTGATATTGGGGGATTTTTTAGATAAAGTTTTGGCTCTTGGAGGGAACATTGCAGTCATAAATAAGAAAATTTTATTTAAACTATGTATATATAATTACATACAAACCTGTACATATCACATTTTAAAGTAGATAGTTGATAGTATGATTACTTATGACTTTTTAAAACATTCTTACTGTTTTTGTAACTTCATCTGTTATGTTAAAAAATTTATTCTATATTTATTCTATTATTTATTTCTTCTCCTAAAAATGTAGGTTTGCATGAGAAAATAAAGTGTTTGTTTTATGACTATCTCTCTTTTATTATAAAAATATATTATAAAGTTATGTAAAATATTATGTGGTTTATCCTTGTTTGAGATTTAATTTGTCATGATACCATGTATCATGCAAGATTAAAAATATGATCTTTGCTGAGTGGGGGTTGCACATGCCTTTAATTCCAGTGCTCCCAAGTCAGAGGCAAGCAGATCTCTGTGAGTTTGAGGCCAGCCTAGTCTACAAGAGCTAGTTCCAGGACAGACTCTAGAGCTACAAAGAAATCCTGTCTTAAAAACAACAACAACAAAAAATATGTTCAAAGTCATATAGTGAAAGAGCTAGTATGTGAGATAATTAGAGATCTATGTATAACACACACACACACACACACACACACACACACACACACATATATATATATGTAACATTTGAGAAGTATATTGCTTATCCACTTCAAAACTACAAGCAAATGTGACAATGGGATTGTTCTTAACAGACATAAAATTGCGAGTATACTTTGTATAGCCCTTTAATTACCTTGCCCAGCCCTATTCAATTTGATAGTTTCGCTGTATTTATTAAGTTTACCACCTCACATTTGTCTATTTCAAAATCTTTTTTCTTCTGAGAATAAGTGGTTTCAATGGGGCTTTCAAGGCTGTAGAACAAACTTTTGACAAAAAATTAGTGTTTTAATACTAATACTCCCCTTAAATTAATAATAATATGACAATATTACAACTTTAAGATAATATCTGGTAAACCTACAGCTACCATCAATTTTAGTAGTAAAGCTCTTAATACTTTCTCTCATTGAACAGGAAAATAGAATGGAATGTCAACATTTATACTTCTAGTCTTTATACCAGTGCATTTTCTTTATCTAAAAAGCTATACATTAACCATAAAAATATGCATCAGACAGAAAAATTGAAGATAATATTGTTCCTTTTGGAAGATTATATGATCTCCTATGTAGTAAAATCTCAAAGAAAAAACGCTTAAATTATTTTAACTTTTTAAAATTGATTTTATTGAGCTATACTTTTTTTCTGCTCCCCTTCCTTCCTTTCCTCTCCTCTTTTCCCATCTCCCATGGTCTCCATGCTCCCAGTTTACTGAGATTATTAAGTTGAGTTAACCATCAGGATATAAGGTTATAATGTAAAAGCCATTGTGTATGAATAGACTAGTTATCCAAAATTAGTATTAAAAAACAACCAATTATATAATAGTGTGCAAAATTATTAACAACAAAAGAAGAGGCAAAAGACTTGAAAAACAGCAGCAACAAATTTCAATGAAGAAAATTAAAGAAAGCACAAATAAAGAACACTGATTGGAAATGTGTTATGTTTCTTCAAGTCAAGTGCTATTTATATCCTGCAGGAGTTTTCCTGTTATGTTCTGTTTTTGTTTTAGATTTTTTTGTTTGTTTCATTGGTTGGTTAGTTTTATTTTTTTTCCTCTGATAACCCAGGTTGATTGAATTTTCTCTTTTTTAAAATTTATTTATTTATTAAAAATTTCTACCTCCTCCCCACCTCCCTTTCCCTCCCCCTCCCCTCCTCCTTCTCCCTCTCCAGTCCTAAGAGGAGTCAGGGTTCCCTGCCTCATGAGAAGTCCAAGGTCTTCCCCCCTCCATCAGGTCTATGAAAATTTATGTTTAACAATGAAAGTATCCACAGTTAAAATATTAAAACAATGAGTAAGATTTACATCAGATAATAATTGCTAACATTTTGTAACTTCAAACATTATATAAAGAGCTACCATCTTTTTAGGTGAAGTAAAGGGAATTGCATCTATATGTTATATTTGAATGAAGCCTACCGTGACAAAAATCAGATGACAACTGTGTTACAAAAGGAGCGGCGGGGTGCATCCCACCACCTGGCTCCCAGCTAGCTTTACCCAAAATAATTACATGGAAAACTATTCTTTTAAACACTGCCTGGCCCATTAGTTCCAGCATCTTATTGGCTAATTCTCACATCCTGCTTTAGCCCATATTTAGTAATTCGTGTACCATCATGAAGTGGTGGATTACCAGGAAGTTTCTAACCATCGTCTGTCTTGGGAAAAGCATGGCGTCTGCCTGACTCTGCTTTTTTTCTTCCCAGCATCCTGTTCTGTCTACTCCACCTATTTAGGCTACTGTCCTATCAAAAGCCAAGTCAGTTTCTTTATTAACCAATGAAAGTAACATAGACAGATGACCCTCCTACATCACAATTGAATCAACCAGAGACTTCCTGGTACAAGGTGCACAGTAACAATTAATTGTTACTAGTGGTATCATTACTAGTATTTAAATTTCTTTATTTAGATGGCTAAATGAATGCCCTCCCCATTCTTCCAATCTGCAGCAGCAGAATGGGTAGGATCCTATGTGCTGAGCAACACTAAAAAAGAGCCAGTACATGATTACACTTTAATTTCAAAACTGTACCTGCCTACTACAGAGAGATTTACCCCAACGGAGAAAACAAAGGCACCTTATTCAAAGGGTAGAGTTTACTTAAGAAGTTTCCAGAACTACTTGGCATTGGCCAGAGACCCATGCTCAGTTGTAAAAGCTAAAGTTTTGACCTATAAGCCAAATCTTGGCTGTTGATAGAGTAGGTTTTAAACATGCCTGTCATACTTTGACAATTCCTGAGAGAGTAAAATTCAGTAAATACTACTTTGACACTAGTGTTCATCCCTAAGACAACTCATGCACAGACTATCTATGAGTACAGATATTAAAAGGCCAGTGCCAAACAGATGGAACTTTCATCTGACTTGCCTTAGTGACCTCAGGTCAAACCATATGAGCTCTAATGTATGGATGCTTTCTCATTTCATATACTCTAGTGATCTGCTAAAATATTAGATTAAATACATCCATGAAATGTCCACATATAAAACAACATGAGGTCCCTAGACATAAATAATTCAAAATTCAATGAAATCTATTCTTAGTTATGTTATGACCAAATTTAGAGGTTGAGGAAGCAGAGAAAATATTTGAGTCTGGAAAAGAAAAGAACTAAATAACTTATGTGTTTCCTTATCACTTGAAAACAAGCTTCTCAGCGGATACTGGGATCCAGAAGATGGTGCAATGAGAATTTTAAAAAATAATAAGGTGGGATTAAATAAATATTTCAGCTAAGAATAATAAACCAAGAAAAGTTATCCATTATAAGTCAAGAATCTAAGTGCTGAAGAAGTAGTTGAAGAGTTAAGAGCACTGGCTGCTCTTCTGAAGAACAAAGAATGAATTAACCAGAATCTATTTGGTTCACAAGAAATTGAAACTCCAGTTTTCAGACATCCAGTACCCTCCTCTGAACTCTGTCAGTCATTGATACGCAAGTGGTACACAGACACAAATGCAGGGAAATAACCATACATATATTTGTTAGCTTTTTAAAAATAATTATTCAACTGATGCATTGTTCCTGGGTCTCAAGAATCTGTACACTTTGGGGAATGCTAGAAGCCTACAGTATTCAGTGTTGTTATTTCAAAGTCCCTTCCTCTGCACATGCATGACAGTACCTGAGAATCATAGGAAAAAACTCCTTTATCTGTTTTTCTAGATTTGTCTAGTTCTGAGAATGAAATTTAAAAAAAATCAATTATGACTCTGATATGACACCAGAATATTGTTTAGACTTGAAAAATGAAAATACCTTGAGCTTAACATCAGACATCAACCATAGTTTTGTACTGGACAAGTATCCATAAAACAGAATAAATACCATATAATAATTACTGTTCAGTTCCAGGAGAATTATTCAGAATCATGAATGGAGAAACACTGAAATAATAAGGAAGTACTCACAAGATAACCAATAAAGTCTGTATCATGTTGCCAACACTGCTGTGCCTTCTGAAAGAGAAAATTTCAACATCTGTACAAACATGCCTCTAAGGGTATCTTAACATGTCTTTGAAATTAGCTACTGTAAGGCTGACATAATGACTACACCAAGGATGTAACCATGGTGAGAGCAATGACAATTCTACCCAGGCTAAGCTGCATTGCCAGTTATATTAGCACTAATGTCATTATGGTACAGTAGTTTAACTTTCTAAGAAAACAAACAATGGAAGGATGAGATCACAGCTATGAGGAGAAAAAAGAGGTGATGCTAAGAATCAGTGTTCCACCTTCAAGGACATGTCTGTGTATTGTTTCTGTATGAGAAGTTTTGGTGTATCTGAGTTTTTAAAACTATATGTATCACATTATACTAATTTTTCATAAACACAAAGGATGTATGTTTTATTGAAATTATACACAAATGACCCTATTATCACAGATTCACTTTCATATTACTACACTGTCAAAGAAGTTTCAGCTTTGACATATATTCAATAAAACTACATACATAGATGTATTGTATGTAATGTTAAGTCAATAAAGCAATAATGACCCATTATGCTGTGTTGAAACATCTTTAATGTAACAGTTTTCTCTGGCTTCCCTCTTCTTCTGTATTGAATTCCTTTAAGCCCTACATTTAAGACATATTTTCCCACAGATCTCACGTTACATTATTTGTATCCTGCTTATATCTTTCTCTCTAGAAATTCTTTTCTCTCTTTGGTACCTCTCTGCATTTCTAGGTTTTGCAGATATCCTTGGTCATATGCTGTATATATTTATACATTCAGAGTTAGGCATGCATGATGAGAGACATATGTTGCCAGAGGTTTCTATCGTGCCTGATCCCGCAGCCATTCAGTCCCAAAGAAACATACAGAGATCTAAATAATCCTAAACTGGTTTGTCTGTTAGCTCTTGCTTCTAATTAACTCTTATAATTTAAATTAGCCCATAATTTTTGTCTGTGCTAGCCACATTGCTTTGTACCTTACGTGGTTTTATTTTAAACTTTTATTTATTTTATTTCTATTTTTGAATTTTGATTTTTTGAGACAAAGTTTCTCTTTGTATCTTTGGCTAAGCTGGAACTCACTCTGTAGACAAGGCTGTCCTTGAACTTACAGTCATCTTCCCGCATCTGCCTCCCAAGTGGTGGGATTAAAGGTGAATGCCACCACATCCAACTACTCTCTCTCTCTCTCTCTCATTCTCTCTCTCTCTCTCTCTCCCTCTCTCTCATTCTCTCTCTCTCATTCTCTCTCTCTCTCTTTCTTTCTTTCTCTCTCTCTCTCTCTCTCTCTCTCTCTCTCTCTCTCTCTCTCTTTCTACTTGAAAGGACTTTATCCTTTTTCTTTTCTCTCCCAAGCCTACATATAATTATAAACACACTGCAAACTGTTTATAAGTTTTTTTCATCTTTGAATTTATCTATACTGTATATCTCTTTTTCTGACCACATGAGTCTTTAATTTGCTAAGTGATAAAGCAAGGGATAAAGCCATGGCTTTGATGGCTAGATCCACCCCATTCCTTAGCTTTCTGAGATTCTAGCATCATGACAGAGGTACTGGAAGGAACCATATTTATTGCTGGAACTCTATGAAGTTTCAAGATCTGTGCCACCACTGAGAAATATGCTGTCAGCTGTTCATAAACACCATTTAAGAGTTTATTGGCAGGTTCTCTTAAAACAGCTGCAAGGTTTTTGCAGCTAAAACTAAGTCAGGAAGCATCTCTCCAATGAGACACATTTTCCTCCAGCAAACAGAGTCACCTGAGATTATGCTGCTACCAAGACGCCCTGTTTAACTCTGTTCTTTTGGGTATAGAATTACTTCCTAAACTCTCTCTGGTTTTAAGTGGATTTAGCTGTCCACATAGGCTCCATTTGTTGCCAGAGATTTCTGTCCTTCCTGATCTCACAGCCATTCAGTCCCAAAGAAACAGACAGAGATCTACATTAATCATAAACTGCTTGGCCTATTAGCTCAAGATTCTTATTAACTCTTTTTTTTTTTTACAATTTAAACAACATTTTAATAAAAAAAATCTTTACTCATGAACATTTTTCTTCTGTAAGCATTCATTACTGTAAAAGAATAGTCAAGGCATCTGACAACTCACTTACAGAGTTTTTCTTCATGAATTGGTTCATGTAAAGAGACAGTGAATTTAAGCTTGAAGTAGGTGAAATTAGTTCTTCTATGTCGGTGGTATCATTTGGGAAGAATTAGGACATGCTATCCTAAATAAATACAAAACTATCTCTCTTCATTAATGTCTTTTCTTCACAGAGATCAGCAGTCAATGGTGAGTTTGAAGCTTCTTCTCCCCAGATGCCTAAGACATAAGGCTTACATATATGAATGCCTGTTCCATAGACAGAAAAATTTGGGTAAATGAAGAGTTCTTTGCTGAAGCCAGGTGTGTTCGTTTTCTCCTGTTGCTGAAGCACAGGTTTTATTAAAATTAGTAAGAGAGAGTGGATTGTAGGCCCATTTTCTATATGGTGTGGCAGCCAGTCATTAAAGCCATAGGCCCCATCTGAGGTGGTCACGAAGCCTTCCAGACAGGCTATCGCTGCCCTAACAAAGGGTCAGGGTATTGTTCTGCTCCTTTCTTTTTAATTTGTAATTTGGAGGATGCCTGATAGAGATGCTGATTCAAGCCTATGTGCAAGCAGCATAAAGAGCACGCAGGTATTTGTGGTCATGACTAAAAGCCATTCACCTAGTTACCTAGTAGACAGAATGCTAATATATTTACCCCTCAGTTTATGTTTTGGTATAAAAGCTGTTTGTAGAATAAAGCGAGAGGAATTCTTCAGCATGTGAACGCAGGACTTCATGAGGAATCACTGAAATCTCCCTCCCAATACAGCCAAAAAATGCATTTATAATTTGAAATAGAGATTATTTCACAACAAAAAGACCCAAAACTGGGTGGTGGTGGTTCACGCCTTAATCCCAGTACTTGGGAGGCAGGGCAGGTGGATCTCTGTGAGTTCAAGGTGAGCCTAGTCTATAAGAGTTACTTCCAGGACAGGCTCCAAAGCTACAGAGAAACCCTCTCACACTGATTACATCCATAAGGCTTCTGTTCAGTATGTGTTCTTTCATTCCATTTAAGGTGCTTCTCATATGTCAAGGATTTACCACGTTGAAAATATACTGAAGGTTCCTCTCCAGTTTAAATTCTCTCAATCCTTTCATGTCTTCTAGAAAGTTGACAATGTTCTTCACTATTATGATTTTCCCAAATGCATTCTATAGTAGTGAGGTTCCTGTATGTCTCCAGCATCACATCTTTGTAGAGATTCTTCTGGGAGGGATCCAGCAAATTCCACTCTTCCCAAGTGAAGTTCATATGCACATCATCATAGGTCACTTTCCTCATGTTGTCGCTCTCCAGGTCGCCAAAGCACTCAGTTCATCATCGCCCAGCAGCAGCAACTGCTCCACAGCACAGGAAACCACTGCCACTGCTGCCAGCTCCCCTTCAAACTCTCTTATTAACTCTTATAACTTACATTAGCCAATAATTTTTGCCTTTGCTAGTCATGTGGCTTGGTACCTTTTATCAATGAGGTATTCTCATCTTGCTTCCTCTGTGTATGGGTGATGACCGCAAACTGAGCCTTTCCTCTCCCCAGAATTCTCCTCTTCTGGTCACCCTGACCATACTTCATGCTTAACTACTCCCTGATCAGCAATTTATTAAACAAATAAAAGACCATTATCTCTCAGCAGCTATATAGTGTGATTTATATTTCTGCGTCTAGGTTTTCTCACTCAATATTGTCTTTTCAATTTTTATACATAACACAAATTTCATTCGTTATAACTGAATAATATTCTAAAGTATATATTACCACATTTTAGCTAGCTATCATCAGTTGAAGAGCATTAAGAATCTTCCCATTTCTTTCTTCTACAGGTTGACATCCAGTTATGCCAGCACCATTTGTTAAAGACGCTTTCCTTCTTCCATTGTATACCTTTAGCTCCCTTGTCAAAAATTAGGTGTTCATAGGTTTGAGGGTTAGTATCTGGGTCTTCTATTCGATTCCATAGGTCGACTTCTCTGTTCTTATGCCAATACCAAGCTGTTTTCAATACTGTAGCTCTGTAATAGAGTTTGAAGTCAGGGATAGTAATGCCTCCAGAAGTTCCTTTATTGTATAAGATTGTTTTGGCTATCCTGGGTTTTTTTGTTTTTCCATATAAACTTGATTATTGCTCTCTCAAGGTCTGTGAAGAAGTTTGATGGGATTTTGATGGGGATTGCATTGAATCTATAGATTGCTTTTGGTAGAATTGCCATTTTTACTATGTTGATTCTCCCAATCCAAGAGCAGGGGAGGTCTTTCCATTTTCTGGTATCCTCCTCAATTTCTCTTTTCAAAGGCTTAAAGTTCTTGTCAAATAGGTCTTTCATATCCTTGGTTAGAGTAACCCCAAGATATTTTATGGTGTTTGTGGCTATCGTGAAAGGTGATGTTTCTCTGATTTCCCTCTCCATTTCTTTATCCTTTGTGTATAGGAGTGCCACTGATGTGAAAAGGATAGCAACAAACATGGATGAGAAAATGTGTGTGGAGTAGGATGTCAAGTCCTCTTGACAAAAGGAAGACAGAAAAGCTGGGTCATGTAGGAGATTTAATTTTAGGTTATTGAGAACTCTCTTCAACGATTTCCATGGTGTCTATACCAGGTTCGAATTCTATAAAAAGTGAATGAAAGTTTCCCTGTCCCCAGATCTTAATTAGCATATTATCAGTTGTTTTTTTGACCTCAGTCATTCTCACTGAAGGATTATGAAATTTCAAAGACTTTTTCTTGCATTTCCCTATTGTTGCAGACAATGAACAACTTTTGAGGGATTTTATTTATTTAATGAGTACTGTCAGTTTAGAACTGTAGTGCAGTTTTAAATTAGGCCATTTGGTTTGTTGACTCCTCCAATTTAACTCTTTACATAGGTGAGATACCTATGCTTTGCTGGATGGTGTGCTAGGAAAGACTCTGCTCCTCTCTGTGGACTTTCTTCTTCCTCAACTCCTCCCTTAGTCATGAAGGAACTTCTTAATTTTTCAAGGCCCCAATTGTCAAAATTTAATGATGACTCCTGTGAAAATGAAATGCTATTCAGAAATTCTTTCCTACACATATAACATATGCCTACCTGACATTCTAGAATTTCAGGACGCACACAGTTTTTGATCCATTAGAGGTTGTTTTATCACAAGGTAATAAATATGGGCCTATTTCTATTATTCTCCTTGGGACAATCAGTTTTCCTAGTACTATTTGTTAAAGATGTCAAGTTTCCCAAGTATGTGTTGTAATAGCTTTGTCAATTATCAGACGGGTGTACTGAATAGTACTCACATTCAATTGTTCTATTTTGTTCTATTAGTCTACATTTCTGTTGCTGCACTTTTAACATATTGATTTTATTACTAAGAATCTCTGTTACATACTATAATTTGAAATGTTAATTCCAAATGAACATTATTAATTTTGTGGAATTTTTCTTCCACCTGGGTTCCTTTGAACTGAAAATGTTCTTTCTAGGAACTTTAGATTATCTAATTAACAAACAAACAAAACACAAAACAAATAAACAAATACTAGGGATGAGAAAACTCTTTTTGAGTTGTTGTTCATGGTGGTCCAAAGACTTCCCCGTATAGGCTGCTGATGTCATCATTACTTAACTTCTAGAGTTTGTTGATAAATCTGTATTGTTGAATACATAATGTCCTTTGGATACATGACTAAGAAGACCCAAGCTTGATGTAACCCAAAATTGTCTCCATGGGGAGTGGCTTTCATACTATTTGAAGTTTCTGTAAATGCTACTGATAAGAAAAGAAGGAAATAAGTATTCCTACTAAGTTATCCCAGCTTTGAATCACAACAATGGTCAGTACAGCAAAGTAACCCTAAACATGCATTACTAGCACTAATACAATGGCAGTAATCAAGAGCTGTTTAATGTACTTAAGGACCCCACAACAGGAATATAATTATGTGTGTTACTGACAACTTAGCAAAGTACACAGGGGCAAGTAAGCTCAGAGAAGAGAAACAACAATTTACTACACTACCATAAATCTTAACCATGCATATGTGTATCCTATACTCACAGGTGTGCCTAGCTCTCATTTCTAAAAACCAAAGCTTCTACTTTTTTCAGACAGGCTATATAGAGAACTCTAATAAGAAAAAAGGCAGGGAGCAAAGGAATGTGGGGTGTCAAGCCCTAGTAATTACATCTGCAATAAAACTTCTTCTGCCAAACTCTAGCTCATGTAAGAAGAGGCAGGAAGATTTTAAGTGCTGGAAAATAGAAAATCATCTGTGATATTGTTTCTTCTGGAAATAAGAAGAGCATTTCGTTCCTGATACCTTAACAATGTGGCTGCCTAAACAAGTACAATTCTGACATGAGATTGGAATATGAATGTGTGTGTAAATACAACTATATGTGTATTATAAAAATAACTAAAGAAAAAGAGCATGAATTTGAGAGGTAGTAGGTGTAACTTGGGCAGGGTGAGTGGATAATAAGCAAAGGGTAAATGATATAATATTGTTTTAAATTAAAGAAATAAAATAAACAAGAAAGAGAAAGTTATCTTGCTTTCTTCTACAAGAGGCATTATTCATACAAGTTCATCACTGCAAAATATATTGACCATCATTTATGGGGCAATTAAGGCTAGAAATGTCTATGAAAGAGTTATGAATAGTTTTTCATTGTTTCAATAAAAACATGGGTTAGTACGTCTTATATGAGTATGACATAAGTGAAAGACAAATTAATAAATTGTGAGTCAGTTCTGACAAGACATGTTTCTCTTAAGTGAATGTAATATTAATTCTGTATTGTTTTGTAGAAGTGGTTATAGGCATCATATCATCTGCCTTCTATAATTTGAGTTTCAAGTATGATTTGAAGAGAATCAAGAACCATGTAGACAATTTCTTATGTGATTTATACCTTCATTTTTCAATACCTGCAGTTCCAGCCTTAATTATATACCGTTCAATGATCTGCTACTTGCTTACGTTAGTTCAGTTGCTTATCCAAAGTTTCAACCTTCTGGGTGTTAATCTATCAGGAGGAACAGTTCCAAAAATAATTTTCTCACTCTTGATCATGACTCACTCATACGACCCAGTGAAACAAATTGAAATGTTCTTGTAGCATTGATCTGACTCCTGGGCCTTTGTAAATCTTGCTTCTCTAATTAGCCTGTAAAAGGAAATTGCAATATATAGATTCATGGAGATGCATAAGAACAGGAGAAACATTTTTAACAGCTTTAGGACCCAGGGGGAATTTAGGACTGCCAGTGTATGGGATTGAGCTTAAAATGTGATTGTCTATATTAAAATAAATAGTCTTGCAACAACATAGTCCCTGCTTTAGGCATCATACAGTTATGTGTATGAGTAATAATAAATATACTGTAAATGACAAATTGCTACATTTTTATGCTACAGTGGTGAACATTTCAATACTTAGACTCATAAAATTATGATTTTACTTCTTGTTCTAATCCATGCTCATTTATCTGATTTTCAAATTGTCTTAATTATCTAGAAACTGTGCTTTGTTGAATGTTGTTTCTATGAAACAATGTGTTTTTCAGGTAACTTTAACTACATCTCTGGGAGTCAAATAGGTTCTTTGTGATCTACTTAGTAACTAGTACCCTATTTTTAAAAAATATGTAACAATATCAATATTCCAAAAATATATAAGCTGACTTCTACTTCTGTCCATAATAAATACTTGATTGAAAATAATCATTCATATATAAGTAGATAAGAAACTGAAACTGAAATGTGGTACTGTGTGGAAAAAGATTATATGAACTGGGCAGTCAGCAGACAAGTTTCTATTCTGACACAAGAAATGAGAAAAAAATAAAATTCACTATTTGTCAAATAAAATCTGTCAAAATAAACTGGTTTTGTTATATTGCCCTGAAGAATTTCATCTCTTTTTAAGAATTTCTTTTGTTTATGGTATGGTATCAATAAATAAAATTTATTTTAAGTTTAATTATCACAATCACAAAATTTTAAATTATGTTTAAGTGTTAATTTTCTTATTCATTCAAATATAGAACTCATGAATTCAACAATAGCCAACTATTACTTTCTTTAAGAATAGGGTCCAATTAGCACTATTTGACTTTGCACTAGCTATGTAGGCCAGGATGGCTTTGAACTTATAGAGATAGACTCTAAACTGAGTATTCGGATTACAGAAATGGGATCGTAAATGCAGACTGTGTGATGTAGTATTGTTTAATTTTTGCAGCAAAGTGGTATCTAGTCCCTTATTTATTATATATTTTATGTATACGTCTCTTGATCTCATGAAAATTCACATTCCCCAAAAGAATGATATTTATGCTCTTTCTTGCTGCTATTTCACTGCTTTTCTGGTCTGTCCAATAATGACTAACACAGTCAACATTACATTCCCAGAGCATGAAGGGGCTCATTACAGAACTGAGAGAACTGTAATAAGCAGTAAATAAATGAGGGTAAATAGTCACTCTGTTAGAGTAACTAAATGTCTTGAAGAAAAAGAAGTAAAAGCAGAATACTGCAAAGAAAGGAATTAGAAACTCTACATAAGGATTTATATAAAGAAAATATTTTATTGAAAAGAATATTTCAAAAAGCAAGATTCAAGAGGTGATATGTGGACCAGATTCTATTGGTATGGAATATTTTAAGCAATGCATGAAACTTGAATTAAATGCCTCACATAAAGAATGTTTTTCATGTCCAAGGGTGAAAAGAAGGTGGAGAAGACAACAGAGCGATGAGTAAGAGATAGAAATAGGAAAAGAAGGAAAAAATGCTGTCATAAGTGTACTTCACTTTGGGTGATGTTTGTTAAGTCATTTTAATCATATTTTGAGCGTGAACTCAGACTTAATAACCTAAAGGAATAGGTAAAACAGTCTTGCTCAAACAATGGAAAGCAATCTTATTCTTGCTCCCTTGACAGTTTCAAAAAATCACAGAGAAGAACAAATTCAGTTGTCTTGATTTATATTTTTCACATCAGAATTTCATCATTTGTAGTTTTTGATACAATACCTCTGTAATCTGGCAACTTAAGGCGATTTTGCAGAAGTCTATTCTGTTCAGACACTAATTGCACACAAGTCATAACTGGTAGCAGGAGTTAGAAGGTTGCTAAATGTACCTCTTTTAAAAAATCCCCAACTTTAATCCCCAGGGTACTTATAAAAGAACAATTTGGCTCTTTGACTTGTGAAAGTAAAAGCTCATATCCTTTTATTTAGTGACAAGTGGTGTAAGGAGTGGCTCATCACATTTGATCTAGGGAGCTCTAAAGAGAGAACTTCAATGTGAAGATCACACAGAACCCTCACTATTCAGTCTTTTGTTCCATGTGGCTACTGCTTTGAGCTCTTAAAAGCATTTTCTTCACATCACTTTCTGAAGTTGGTGTCTTTACTGAAAAGGGTTTTTCTCTGTCCAAGAATTTCTTAACTACTGTAAATTAGGTGACAGCTCAACAGTCGTTTTCTTTGAAAAAATGATTTTGCTTTTATTTTTCTAATCCTGAATAAAATAATAACACCAGCGCTCTCTGATTTATCACAAGAGTAGAAAATATTTGTTATATATACAATCAATACTTCTATTTTAAATTTAAATTTTCATATATGTATTTATGATTTATACATATATAAGAAAATCAGTAGTAAGTGCTTGACCATTTATTCATCTGTTTTATTGTAATTCTTGTTATTTTTTGTTGTACTGCTTTTTATTTTCTAATTTGTTGTGTGTACCCTGAATATGTGTTATTTATTGTACTCAATTGCAGGCTTTTGAAAGTGGTAGATTTCAATATTCACTGTTCATAATCAATTTAATACTTCTTGGTAGATATATAAATGTTACAAATCTTTACACTTACCAATCTTTTCATTTCTTCATTTTCTGCTATTTATAGAAAAGTTTCATTTGCTATAATATTCTATTTTTTATGTTCCAATTGAGAATTATGTGAAATGTAGATTTTAGATGATTTTATTCTCATAAGTTTTAATATTTTATCTTGATTAATCATTTGAATGCCCATTAGTATGATTTTTTTGTGAAGTTTCTCTTTTATTCCCTTATATGGTGAAAGAAAAAAAACCTCAAGTGTATTCTGACAACCATTGCCTAATAAAAATAATGAAGAGAATTTCTAGAACTTTCCATATTATTTCATTTTAGAACTTACCAGTTTACTTATTTGAAGTACAAATTCATGTGTTCAAATATTATTTTCTATCCTGAGATTTTTGAAATTCAGAATTCTAATTAGTTCAAGTAAATGTGTTTAAAAATGCTTTTAACAAACAATGTACTCTAATATATTTCAATACATATATCTTACTGATGTCTGAAGTTGTTTAAATATATACTTCATTTTTATATAGATAAAAATCAACTGTGAAGATATTAAAGGCAGAAAATTCAAAGTATTTTTCTATTTACATTGTGAGTATATATATATATATATATAATGTTTTTAATTTACAGTGGAGACTTTAAAATTGTTTAAAGATTATCTGAACATTTATATTGGTAAAATACAAGTTTAAAGTATGCATGTTTTAAAAGCTGCAACTGAATGGTTAATAAACATTGAAAGATTGTTTTGTCTACACAATTACATTTCCATGATATAATAAATTAATAGTGGGTTCAAATAGTTGACTTTTACCCCAGGACAAATGTACTGTTTTCCTCTACTATTGAATGTGAAGTCTATAATGTTTTAAAAAACAGAAACCCAGGAGAAGTGGGGAGTGACATTGTGCCTAGTGTACAACTTTGAACAAAAGAAAAACAGCGAGAATGCAAGTGAAGAGAAGGAGGAGGATGGAAAGAGAAGATAGAGGTGAGGAAGAGTAGGGAGGAAGATGGCTAGAGTGAGGAGGAGCAACATGCAAAAGTCTGTCCTGGGAAATCACAAGATCAGCTTCCAGCAGTTACCTGTTTAGGTCTAATTTAATAGCACATGTAAAAGTATCATAAAAATGAGTCATCATTGATGTTACTATTACCAGTGACAATTAGTTTTTCAAGTGTATTTGGTTAAGGATCTATGTTTATTTATGCTATTTTGATTTCATGTAATATCTTACTAGAAATCAGGTTTTCCATTTTATTGATACTAATTTACTTATGATAATATTCATGAAAATTGAAGTGTTCATAGAGAAGACATATTAACTGGAATATTAGAGTTTTTGAATTTCAAATGTATGTCTTTTATTAACAGAAAAAAATTAGTTTTTATTTTGATGCTTGGTGTGGGAGAATTATCTGTATTCTGTCAATTATATTTTAATAAAACGCTGATTGGCCAGGCAGGCAGTATAGGCGGGAAAGCCAGACAGGAAGTAGGGGTGGAGCAAAGAGACTGGGAGTATTCTGGAAGCAGAAGCTCTCTCTCAGGCACTCCTGCGCAGACCACCGAAGAGGCAACATGTAAGCTGTCACACTGAGAAAGGTACTGAGCCCGTGTGGCTAACATAGATCAGAATAATGGGTTAAGATATGTCATAAAAACTAATAAGTAGCCTGACCTAATGGGCCAATCAGTTTATAACCTTATGGAGTCCTGTGTGTAATTTTTCTTTGTTGCTTGCCGGCTGTTGGGGTACTGGGAGGGACAGAAACCCCAACAAGCCAGCCTTCATACTACAGATGCTAAAATATCTTTTGCAAGAAAAATACCTACAAGTATGTTTATAAACATTATTACACTCTTAATATGATTTGAATCAATATATTTGAATTTTTATTTGACAAATTTTGCTTTGTTAAGTTCACAGAAGATTGCAGACATATTAAATACTTCAAGTATAATTGTGCATTTAAAAATTCCTATTTTATTTGAATGAATACATTTTTTTAATAAATATGTTTGAACCAGAACTGTATTCTGCCTCTGACCCATGAAGGGTCATGTCTGTCTCACAGTTAAAAGTACATTCAGTCTATCTGTCTGCCAGCATAGTCTTTTCTGAGGTTCAGGTAAATTGTTAGCTGAAATCTCTTTAAGAAATCAAAAGCATGCTACATGCTAGCAAGCCACAATACAGTGACACAGGGTCACAGTTGTTGTCTCAGAAGTGAGGAACAAGGAAACCAAAAGGACAAAACAAGCCGAAGCTCCTCTAAGTCTCTTGGGGCTTTGTTGTTGCTATAGTTCAGAGCTCTGAGCATTGCCCTGTGATGGTACTCCCTGAGGAGATAAAGCTGTAGATGGATACTGTGTACACTCCCAAGCTTTCCTCTGAAATCTCTGTGGAAGCTTCCATGACCCAGTAAATCTTGCACTTTGTTTGCCTTCAAAGCTAACAGGACAGTGACTTTGCCAAGGTTTGCTACCATCAAGCATTGCTGGTAGAAACCATTGAACCAGAGCTGCAACAGATCCAAGTGTCCAGTAAATCTTAAGTTAGTTCCTTGAGGAATCCTGAATGAACAGAAAACTACCCATCTCTCTTCTCTTTGGATTACCTTGGAAAAATCAACATTTATCACATATTTATTTTTAAGGTCAGGGTGTAACTCTTTGGTCTAGTCCTTGCCTTTTATGCTAAGTTCACATGTGGGTACCACTATACTCATTTAAGAGTCACAGTGTCTTTGGTTCACTTTACCTTTAGAAAAATAAATAAGAGACTTTGCCAAACAAATATTTCTATTATCTGATCTGATTTTTGCTTTAATATGTTGTGCAGTCTAGTTTTATGTCACGTGACACAAGCTAAAGTTATCTGAAAGGGAATTTCAATTGAGAAAATTCTTCTATAATATATGGCCCTCAGGAACTATTTTAGTAGTGACTTACAGGGAGAATTCCAGCCCATGCTGGCTGGTCTCATCCTAGGTATTGACTCTGAGTTCTATAAGAAAGCTGACTAAGAAAGTATGAGGGGTCAATTCAGTAAGCAGCATGGCCTCTTCCTCAGCTCCTGCCTACAAGTTACTCCCATCAATGAGTTCCTGCTCTCAGTGATCTTGATGATGAACTATTATTTGGAACTATGAGTGAAATAAACTCTTTCTTCTGCAAGGTTCTTTTGGTCATGGTGTTTTATCACAATAATATTAACACTGACTAACAGATACCATATTAACAATTGTTAGGAATATCCAGTAATATCTTTGCTGTTGTTTTTGTCTTTTGCTACCTTGAAATTTTTTCAGAGATAAACTATTATAGCATCCTTAATTTCAGTTTTCCACTATATCTTAGGACATTGAAAGAAAGAGTTGAGTCTCTTGATAGTATTCATGATAAATGCCTTCTAATCCTCTTCCCTACTTTATCCCTAATTTCATCACAAAATCCATGAGCACAATCTTACTGTGTGAATCTCTACCAATATTGTGTATATGTGAGACTTCCACATCTTGACTCACCTTGCAGTCTTATATCTCTACTTCTTTGCCATATTCCAAATTCTTTTATGTAACATGAGGGGCTGTTTGTTTCTTGGGGGTTTCTGTCCCACCCAGTACCCACAGCCGGCAAGCCCAAAGAAAACCACACAAAGATCTCTATTAGTTATAAAGCTGATTGGCCCATTAGGTCAGGCTACTTATTAGCTAGCACTCATATCTTGATTAACCCATTTTTTCTGATCTATGTTAGCCATGTGGCTCAGTACCTTTTTCAGCTGGCAGATCACTTCCTGCTGCTTCAGTGATCTGGGCAGGAGTGGGAGGAATCAACTTCCTCCTCCCCAGAATACTCTTGCTCTCCTTGCATGATTTTCACTTCCTGTCTGGTTTTCCCATATACACCTCCCGCCTGGCCAATCAGCGTTTATTTAAAACATGATTGACAGAATACAGACAATTCTCCTGCACCACTTCCCACTCTTTTTTGAAAAAAGACAAAGGAAAATATCCATAGTCCATTTTTTGGGAATGTGGGCGTAGTATTCCAGGCTACTTCCAGCTGGTTGGGGGTGCTGATAATCTTATGGGGACCTAAAGAAAATTTAGAGTTATGATCAAGTCCTAACTGAAGTATCCTGTGAGTCTTGATCATCTCAGGCTGCAGTCCTGAACCTGTTCTGGAAGAAGAACTCTCATATCAGGCCACCTGTTCCTATCGGAGATTTCTCAGGTGGTCTCCCTTGATCAAAGACCATTTTTTTAAACTCTGAATAAATCCAGAGCCTCTCATTTTCTGTGGAAACAAAAGCAAGATCTCCAAAGTAACATACCTTTTGACTTCAATATTGAAGCAAAGGTATTTTTAAAATACCTATCTTGGATTAATTCTGCAGTATTTATAAGCAAATATCTTTTAGCAGCTTTTGCTCCTTCCTCAGCATTTAAACAATTCAAAGAGAGCATAATAGCATACAGTTTCAAGATTCTCTGAGCATTTTCCATCTTTACGTGACTATTTCTTTTATTTTTACTTTTAACTTTTGGCTTTTTGAGACGGGTTCTCTGCATATCTTTGTCCTGGAATTCCCTCTGTAGACCAGGCTATCCTTGAACTCCCAGAGATCCATCTGTCTCTGTCTCCCCAGTGCTGGGATTAAAGGTGTCTGCCACTACACCTTGAATTTACAGAGGTCTGTCTGCCTCTGCCTCCCAAGCCTTGGGATTAAAAGTGTGTACCACCACACCCAACTACTCTCTTTTTTTTTAATTTTAAGGCTTTAAACCCTTTTTTTAAGCCTGCATATAGTTTTAACATATTGTAAACTATTTAGAGGTTTTTTTACTCTTTGAATGTCTCTTTATTGTATCTCTCTCTTTTTTTGACCACATGGGTCTTTATTTGCTAAGGAATATGGAGAAGATAACACTCCAAAGCTCTTAAGGCGGTTCAAGGTCCTTGGCAGGAAGCAAGCTGCAACATTGTATCCATAGTCCAGACTGCCTGCTTGAAAGTCAAGAGTTTTCCCTGGCAGGACGGCCCAGAAAGCCAGCATTTTAAAACAGGGCAGCTTTTTTTCCTGCTGTGACTGAAAACTGAAATGTTTTATTCTAGTCTTTCCCAAGCTTTCTCAGGCTTTCTGTTGATGCAGTTATCCACGTGGGTGCCATTCTGTAACATGAAGGGGGCTGGCTTGTTTGTGGGGTTTTCTGTTTTTAAAAAGTCAATTTCAAAGGCTTCCAAACTATGTAAACTTTATAGATATATCATTCACCCGAATTCTCAGTGTAATTGATTTGTCTTAGTCTTGTTTCCCTTACTGTAAATTACAGCAGATGCAATTGATATAAAGAGAAAGGGCATTATTAATATAAATCCATCTGTAAAGAACTACATAAAAGTGAAAGGTAATAGAACACACTTAAAAAGTTGGGTGTGGAGATGTGTTTGGGATCAAAGAACTACAGAGGCAGTTACAGCTTTCAGGGGCTAGAATATCCTACATGGCTCACTTCAAGTAAGTGTAAGAATCTCTTTTAAATAGCATTACAAATGTCACTATAGGCATGACATCCATATTTTCCCTAAATATTTTCACCCATGCATTTTTGCAAGAATACACACACAAACACACACCCAGAAACACACACACACATACACACAAGGGTGATAAGTATTTTGATTTAAAGTTTCAAAGCTTCTAGTGTATACCATTATGTGTGCCTGCTTTTGGACCTATCCTAGGTTGCTTTATGAGATGTAGTATGGTAAATCTCAAATTAAGGGAGTAATCAAATTGAGATTAGTAATCAAATTAAAATTTGGGTTACAGATGTAAAAGGAAAATTCTCAGCAGAGGAATTACAAATGAAAATAAACACAAAGAAATGTTCAGCATCCTTAGCCATTAAAAGTTATGCAAATTAAGTTAATTTTGAGATTCCAGTTTACACCTGTTGCAATGGCTAAAATTACAAACAGAAGTGACAACTCAGCTTGGTGATGATGTTGAAATAGGAGAATACTCTTTTATTTGTTGGTGGGAAAGCTAACTTGTTTATCAAATTTGGAAATAAATGTTAGTTTCTGAGAAAATAGGAAATCAATGTCTATCAATAACCATTTATCCCATTCCTAGTTCTCTTCATCATACAACAGAAATTAAAATTATTTATCTACCAACACTGAAATTTATTTTGTATTTGTACATGTATAAACATGTCAGTTCTTATCTACACTGGTCTAATTTTAAAAACATAAAGTATTCTCAGTTTTAAATATTTTGCAACATCCTCTTCTGGTGGAGTTGTGATCGGGAAACTCTATTAACCAATCACAGCTAGTTAGGGTGTGGCTACCTGGGACCCAGGTAAAAAAAAAAAACTGAGAGGACCCAAGTGCGTGCCCTCTCTGGGCAGCATCCACTGGACAGATAGGATGTCGGACCTCCCACTCTTGTAGCGTGAGTTTCCCCTTTTTAACCATTAAAATACAACTGTAACTATTGAGCTGGCTTGGTTATTTATCGTACCGACCTAATTAGGAACAGAGTATTTTATGGTGAATTTAAACAATTATATCAAACATATTTATTTATTAGGACGTATAGAATTGTAAACATACACAGTAAATTTTAAAGAATTTATTCTATATCATGAAGTACTACAAAATGTGTTTTCATATAAAATTATAAACCACAAATTTATACGTAAATTTAAAAGGTTTTCAATGCGAAGTTCACACTTACACGTTGCTGTATGCACATAGAAGTACAGAAGTCCTAACGTGATATGTAACAGGGTAATTAATGTAGTAGTTTGCTGATTATAATCTTTGCTTATTTCATATAAGAAGTGGAAAAGACTAAGCATTAGGAAGAGGAAGAGGGAATGTGAATCGGAAGAGAAAGAAAGAGATACTTAATACAGAAGACAAGAGGACAGCAGGGCAAGAGCCAGAAAAGAAGGCAAGAATGCAGAAACAGAGCAGAGGCACAGATAACCAATGTATCTAATATCTCTGTGTAAATAATTTGTTAAAATGGATAATCAATTTGCAAGTAAAGTAACAAAGTCATTGAATTTTATACCACATTGTAGACATACATAAAGTTACTTAAGAAGACTATGTAAAATGTAGAATACTTTCTGCCCTATGTAGTTTTTGTTTCTATATCTCTCTACAGCTTTCTCTCCTCAGTTTTTTGTGATCTTCATTTCCTATTTGAAAATATTTGACATTTTTTCTCTGAAAAAGTATTTCTCTCCTTATTCTACATTAGATACAAAGGATATAGAGTGCAGTAATTGTTGGTGATGTCTGTGCCTGTTATGTATACGCATACTTGACACAATCTAGCGTTATCTGTGAAGAGGAAATTTTAATAGAGAAAATGTGTTCATTAGATTAGTGTGTATATGAACCTGTGGAATTGTCTTTCTTGGTGATAGATAGAGCAAGGAAAGAGGTATGTTGATTGAGGTGGCCATTATGGGATTAGCAAAAGCATTGTTCTAGAGAAATTCCCAGGAATCCACAATGATGACTCCAGCTAAGACCCTAAGCAATAGAGAAGAGGGGGCCCAATTTTGACTTACCCTGTAGTCAGACAGATGAATATCTTAAATATCACCATAGAACATTTATATAGCAACTGATGGAAACAGCGGCACAAACCCACATCAGAACACCAAACTTATCGGCGAATCAATCCCACACCAGTTATGTTTTAAGGGGTTATTTATTTTGGGGGGTAAAACTTACATACACCATAAACCGTCAGGAAGGGAGCCTAGTCGCAGGAGCCGGGAGCAGGAGCCAGGAGCAAGCATCGGAACCAAGAGCCGGAACCAAGAGGGCCTGATCCGGATATGCTTCTCTTTTTAAAAGAGAAATATACCACGCCCCAGTGGGCTGGTATTTCAGCAGCTATTGGCTGACGGAGCGGAAGTCGCTCCCCGCTGCACTGTGGGCTCGTATTTCAGCGACTATTGGTTGAGGCAGCGGAAGTTACTCCCACAACACCTCCCCCTTTTGTTTAAGTAAGAGAGTTCTAAGCCTACTATGAAATTATATACAGTAAGTACAAACCTACACAATTATATACAATAAATACAAATATCCTATTCTAACTAGCTTAAGTCTTGTATAAGAAATAACTTGGCCACGTCATGAAAAGAAAGTAACTACGTTTATATAATCTTTAATCCCATCAAAGATCTGAGAAGGGAAATAATGTTACCTGAATAATTAGGAAGTGCAATCAAACTTCCAGAACATGTAACAAATCACATAGACAACTGGCTACCTGGGCAAACACCCAAAATCATGTTTGCAGCGTTGAAGCAACCAACTTTGACTAAGGCCTAACGTAACTGACATACCATTTTCAAAGGCAAGGAACTTTTCAAAACTATCTTATCCTGTCTTGGCAGGATATGACAGTCCTGTTTTATCCATTTACGGATACTCTGTAACTCTGTCAGTAGTTGAGGTATGGGCATTTTTTTACCCAAAGGCCAGTTCTGCCAAGAAGAAAGGCTCCAGGTGGAGTGTCTTTGGTGCTCAACATTTTCTCAGGAATAGATCAGTGTTGCCAGGAGCGATTGTGTCTCCCTACCATAGAACTCTGAGTTAGATTAAAGGCCATTTTCTACAGCTCTTTGAAGAGGTTGAAGATTATCTATCTATATTGAATATAATGTCTATGTATCTAAAGAACCTGATTAGTCTAATTATAAATGACAAACATAGATGACTATTGATCTATATTATTCTCAATATCTATCTAACTTAAAGACTGAAATAGTAAACAACTGTGCAATAAATGGGGACAATATGACCTCCAAGTATAAACAATATGCAAGTATACATTGCAATATGGTAAATATATATATCAATACATAAACAATATATAAGTATCTTAATCAGAGGTAGAAGTGTACAATGCAATATGGTAAAATATACATATATCAATACAATATATATATGTCAATACATAAAAATGTTTTAAACAGAGGTAGAAGCATGTATGCTCCAAAAGTCCAGTTGAAGAGTGGGAGGAATGAGAATACGAGCAAAGAGGTCAATACCATGATGGGTTCACCCACCGAAACAATCTAACTGAGCTAATGGGAGTTCATCAACTCCAGCTGGACTGAGAAGTAACAAGCATAGGACCAAACTAGTCCCTCTGAATGTGGTTGACAGTTACATGACTGGGCCAGACTATGGGGTCACTGGCATTGGCACCAGGATTATTCCCTACAGCATGTACTGACTTTTTGGAACTTATTCTCTTTGGATGGATTCCTCGTTCAGCCTAGATACAGTAGGGAGGGCCTTTGACCTACCACAAAGCAATGTGCCTTACCATCTTTGAGGATTGGATGTCGGTTGGATGGGAAGATTCATTCAGGGAAAGGGAGGAGGGGAGGAAGTGGGAACTTGGATGGTATTTTTTTAATCTAATAAATTAAAAAAAATAAAAAATAAAAATGGAGTACCGAGTTAAACAGATAATTCACAACAGAGGAATCTCAGTTAGCCAAAAGACACTTCAGGAACTGCTTAGCATTCTTAGCCCTAAGGGAAATCAAATCAAAACAATTCTGAGTTACCATCTTACACCTGTCAGAATGGCTAAGATCCAAAACTCTAATTCAAGTTTGTGTTTGAGAAGATGTGGAGCTAGGGAAACACTCCTCCATTGCTGGGGGAGTGCCACTTTAGAAATCAGAATAGCAATTATTTGGAAAATTGGAAATCCATCAACCTCAAGACTCAACAATACCATTCTTGGTCATATACCTAAAGGATGCAGACTCATACTCCAAGGTCATTTGTTCAACTATTTTCATAGCAGGATTGTTTGTATAATTCACAACCGGAAATAAGTTAGATGTTAAATAAAGAAATATGGTACAATTACACAAAGGAGTACTACTCAGTGGCAAAAAAATGACATTTGAAATTTGAATGCAAATGAATAAAACTAGAAAAAAAAATACTGAGTGAGGTAACCCAGACACAGAACAGCAAACATGGTATGTACTCAGTCATAAGTGGGTATTAGACATAAAGCAAAGGATAACCATCCTAAAGTCTACAATCCCAGAGAAGACAGGATACAAGGAGAAGCCTAAGAAAGACATACATGATTGCCAATGGAAGGGGAAGTAGATAAGATCTCCATATAAAACTAGCTGCATGGAGAATGGGAGAGGATCACAGGAGAGTGAGGTGGGGAAAAAGAAAGCCAGAAAATATGAGGGATCAGGAAGATTGAGTTGGATGAAGGATGGAGAGGAAGATCAAGAAAAGAGAAACCTTGAAAGAGAGAGCCATTATATGGTTAGCAAGGGACCAGGAACTTGGGAAATTCCCAGGAATCCACAAGAATGACCCCAGCTAAGATTCTAAGAATAGTGGAGAGGCTAGCTTAACTGCCCTTCCCCTGTAATCAGATGAAGACTACCATAATTGCCATCATAGAACCATCATCCAGTAACTGATGGAAGCAGATGCAGAAATCCACAGCTAAGCACTGGGTCAAGCTCCTAGAGTCCTTTCATAGGGAGGAAGGAGTGATATGAACAAAAGGGCCAAGACTATGATGGAGAAACCCACAGAAACAGCCAACTTGTGTCAAAGGTAGGCCACTAACTCCAGATTGACAGCTGGAGAATTCGTGTAAGACCCAACTAAGCCCTCAGTTATGTTGTTTTGGCAGTTTGTGTGGCCATTTGCAGTGCAACCACAATTTATCCCTAGTGCAAGAACTGACACTTTGAAGTCAATTCACTATGAAAGGATACCTTCCTCAACCTAGGAACTTAGTCCTGCTTCAAGTGATGTGACAGAGTGTGTTGACTCCCCATGGGATGACTTACTCTTTCTAAAGAATTAAGGTGAGGTTTGGTGGGGAGTAGGAGGGAGCAGGACGACAGGAGTGAGAGGGAACTAGTAATGCTATGCAAAATAAGATTGGTTTAAAAATAAAAATAAATGAAATATTTGATTCTAAAAAAGAAAGAAAGAAGGAAAGAAGGAGGGAAGAAAGGAAAGAAGAAAATAAGAAAGAAAGAAAGAAAGAAAGAAAGAAGGAAGGAAAGAAAGAAAGAAAGAAAGAAAGAAAGAAAGAAAGAAAGAAAGAAAGAAAAGCAAACAAGCAAGCATTTTGAGCAAGGCAGGAATAGCAGATCTGTAAGCAAGGTTCCTCCACTACCTCCACCTCAGTTTCCTTAGTATGGTAAGTGCCACAGTAGTAATGCCAGCATATTGCACAGTGCAATGATTAAGCTCATGTACCACAGGTAACCCCCCCACATACACATGTTCACAATAGTTGTAATAGATATCTCAATGTTCTGTATTGGTCATGTATCCACCCAGTTTTCAGTGAAAAACCAAAATCAAAGCACTTCAAGTCTCATTCCAACTTCAACAAAAATATTTCTGATAGAATTAACTTTAGGTATGAAAGAAGTTTTAAATATGTTTTCTACATTTAATTATATTTAGTTAGTTAAAAGAGAAACCTTACTTGCATTTAATAACACAAAATGTATCATTATCAATGGAAAAACAGTAAAAACTGTTTTGAATATGTTCATAAATGTATCTGTTATATATGTATTCAAAAGCAAATGTAACTCGCACTTTATTATTGCCTACAAAATATTGATCATAGCTGATTTATTTTTACTTTCATTTTAGGCCCAGTGTTTTACTGTGGTGCCTGCCTGTCCTGTACTATAGGACAGTACAGTACTACTACTGTATTGTTGCGCCTGCACGACAGGACCATTCACGAGCTAGGCAAGGGCCTGGAGATTTAAACACACAAAGACACACAGACAGAGACATGGGTCATCTTTGAAACAGGAATGCCCCAAGAATTTCCCCTTTATTGTGTTCAGGGGCAGCTTATAAAGTGCTCTGGCCACGCCCCAGCTCTTGGGATCTTTCAGCTGTAGACCCATCAGCCTGCCATAAGGGTCTCCTGCTCAGAGCAGCTGCAGGACATCTCAGAGCAGAGGAAAACAAGTTGTTTACAAGAAATTCAGGATCTGGGGATTCACAGCTCCCAGCATTTTATAACACTAACTGGCATTCATAGTTGAAATTAGATATGATGTCATCACTGATAACCTTTCAAAAAACAGTAAAAAAACAAAAAAAAAACCAGGAAACTGGTTAAATAGATTTATGTAGATAATTTAGAAATCACCTATAAATACTTTTGGAAAATATCAAATTTTTATACAAATGCTGAAAGTTTGAAAAAGTTATTGCATATTTGCAATTCAATGAGTAGAGTATCATAAAACATTTTAGATATTCAATTTAAATAAATGGAACTTATATTAATACCATGTGATTACATATAACCCTTTTGGTTATAAACATAATTGAAGAGATGGCATAATACAACATTCTAAATGGAATTAAGAATTATATTAAGTAATTCCACATGAGCACTTTATGATTTAACATTTGATATAATAGAATATATTTAATATTTTAGCATGCATATTATAACACAAACATAACTACAATTCTAATTCATATAAAAAGATTAATTGAAGGATACTCACTAAAATATACAAATAGTGTTAAATTGTAATAGCTTTATAAATATAATTTGTTTAAATATTAAAAACATGTAGTGTGATTATATTACTTGCAGGTAAGGACATTTAACATTTCTTTAATTTTTTTGTTGATATTATGTTCAACTTGGGTTACCAGTTACTTGCACAGTCAATTTAATATGTTGGGTACATTGCCACACAGTGAATACTTATTCATATTTATAAAAATTTCAAATTAGTATTTTCAGAACAATAGCTCCGAGAAATGAGACTGTGTCAGTACAAGTAATTCACAAAAGCAGGTGAATCTCTGCAGGATTTAATATTTAGTGTCTTCAGAGAATGAATTGGAGGCATTGGCTTCTTTCATCAAGATATAAGCTCATGGGAATAGCTTGTATTATGAACAAATGTTGTAAAATTTGCTATTCATTATTGAAAATTAATGACTAAATGGATTAAAGAAAGGCATTAACTTCATAGGCAGTCTCCTTTTCTTTGGGAATTGCTTAAGATGGTGTCATTAACATAATTTTAATGACTCTATAGATAATGTTACAAGTTTTAATCATCCTCCTATCTGAATCCTGCCTCTTACTGAACACTGGAAGAATTTTGGGAAACTGAAAGAGATATCTAATGCATTCATGAATTGCTTGTGCAAATAAAATACAATTTTAATGTACTGTTACTATAGCTTTGAACTTTAAACATGCTTAAATAAAATGTGCAAGAAATTTAAGGAAAAATGAAGCATAACAACCAAATACTGAAACTATTAATATTTGAAATAATATCTAATTACTTATGTATAACTGAATTTTAAGAATTAAATTGTGTTTGCAGTTTTTCTCTTGAAAAATCAATAGTTTAATTTTAATACATAATGAACATGCTAATAACCACTTGGGCCTGGAAAACATGGCCATTCTTCCTGAGGGGAGCAATCAGAAGACATTTTATCCAGCAAGGCTAATAGTTCTCATATTCATTACATTGGATATGCAGAACACTGTAAGTGTCTCAGCTTTTGCTCTGTTTATTTTTCTAGAGCCTTGATTTTGATACATCTTTAATATATTTTTATTAATGCTGCTCTAAAAACAATAAATATGATGGGAAGATGACAACAGGCTTTCATACCTGATATTAGCTGTGCAAAAATAGTTTTGATTTTAATTGCCTATTACTGCAGAGTCAAAATCCATGCTTGTAAATCTATTACCTGACAGTTGCAATTCTGCTCTATTTGAACTTAACTAGTAATTCCATAACAGGCCAGTTATAACTGGTAGTTTGCTTTTAATTTAGCTTCCTTAGTCTTGTCCTTATTGACCTTCACCTCTGGCTTTAACTAACCATTTATCCAACCTGTCAAAACCATGACAAATGCCCTCTGAGTACGCTATGATTGAATGTGAAAAATCTGCGGTGGAAAGAATCCCTTAGGCAATGTTAACTGAGACACGAGAAAACTCTGACCCTTAAATTTAAGTGCAGCTGCTTTTCCATTAATCTAGAAGGCCTAAAGTAAAGAAGTGATAGCCTCCCTTTACACAGGGAGACACACAAACACACAGAATGTGCCAACAAAAAAGAATCTAGTGTCATATATTTGATGAAAAATTACAAGATAAAGAACTATAAGATATCACTGTATTGACAAACAAAGAAATGTTTTATAATGTACAGAATTATATTGTAAGGAATATGTGTTTTATGTGATAAAATGAAGACTTTGTAGGTGCACTTTATAACACTTGACAGAGATAGAAACTCACAAAAAACTCTGAGGAGGTTGTATTTACATATTTACAAATATAAACATGTGTGTGGTGTAATAATGCTTAATTAATGGTTGGTTAATGCTGTAACAATGATTTATGAAGGAAATGGTCATGAATTTGAAAAAAAAGGAAAGAAAGATATGGTTTAGAGGAGGAAATATAAGGGGAAATGATGTAATTCTAACTCAAAAAGTAAAAGAAATAAAATAATATTTTATTAAAAATACAATTAAGTTTGGTGTGGTGGCTCACCCTTTTAGTACTAACACTCTGCAGACACAGGAAGAAAGATCCTTGTGAATTGGATGCTAGCCTGGTTTACATAGTGAGTTCCAGGATAACCTGGATTACACAAAAGGCTCTTCTCTCAAACAAAAACCAAAAACAAAAAACAAGTAAGCATCAAGTCAGCAAGCAAACAAAAAGTCTTGTTCAAAGAACTCAAAATCAAAATTCACGTTGCTTGAGTACTCATTGCATGGTTTGTGGGTGTGTGGGTGTGTGTATAAAATAGCATAAAAGCTTTAGTTTCTTTACATTTAAAACAACAAAATCCATAAGCTCCATTTTTATTTTGGGATTGATTGAGATAATTAATGCTAAATACATAATAATTTCCAGGGGATACTTTTTATCATAGATTTTCAACATTATTCGTCTAATTCAGCAAATGACAATCTAATTCAAGTGAGAAGACAAACAAACATTAAAATGCAATGTTAATTTGCAATGATATCTTCAAGGTTCATCAGAAAACTTCATGTAATGTTCCTCTGAGGATTAAGTGCTGTAAACAAATGACAAACTCAACATTGAAATTGGAATTTCTGTTATCAACATTAGCAAGATGAAGAACCAACCTGATATGTTTACCACTTTGACTGGAGGTGTGAAACTGAGAGAGTGGTGTCTAAATATGAGGCATACTGCAGTCTCATGTAAGAGCAAACCATATTCAGGGCATCAGACATTTTAGTGTCTGAGGTTGAATAAAGTGTACATCATAGTGGGAAAGCTAACTATGGTGGGCAAGTCTTACCTATCCCTGGTCTGCTTAGCTATTGGCCATTCAGACAGTTCACCTGACAAGCTCCAGGTGGATGCCAAGCAGCACATGGCAAAAAACATGTTTTTCCATAGAGCTGTATAAACAGATAACAATATCCAGTAGTAATGGACAATATAAGGCAAATTAACTTATATCCACTATAAATAGGAGAGTAAGGTAAGAACATCCCTAGAACAATTCTGTGATTTGGAAGAAAATGAGGCTATAAGAATTTTGCCTTGTTTTCTTGGAGTTTTCTAAAAAGGTCTTAGAATTTTCCTCTCATATATCTGTGTTCACAAATAGAGGGATTTAGGTACACGAATTGGTTTTAAGCTAGTAGAATGTGTAACCACAATAATTTCTAGAAGTGTGCTTTAAAAATTAAAGGAATCCAACTCTTTTGTGCGGGAAGGATTTCTAGGCAGGGTTTCTTTGTGTACCTACAGTCCTGATTGTCCTGGAACTAACTCTTGTCCACAAGGCAGATCTCAACTCCACAGAGATCTCTGTGTTGGAGTTAAAGATGTGTATCATAACATATGTTTTACAAGTATAAATCTGAGAGAGAGGCAGGGGGGAGACAGAGAGTGAGAGATCAACTGTCTGTTTCTTTTCATGTTCTTGCTGATCACTCTTGCTAGTATGGGTTAGAGTTCAGCAGCTTGGATCTGAACTCTAACATTCCAATCCATTCTTTAGTTTCATACACTGCAAAATTTCTTCATTATTTTCTTGCTTTAAAAAGCAAGATATTTTTATATCTTGGGAGATATTTTATAAAGGGCGAAAAGATATTAGAAAACCTTTTGTTTCTATACCCAATTCCTTCTAATTTTACACTGATCCAGAGAGTAAAGAGTAAGCATGTGTGCCTGGAACTTGTAATGCCCAAACAAAGAGGACCCAGTGAATATAACAGCAATAAGTAATCAAGGAGGTAGGCAATAATGAGTGGTCATCTTTCACTTACACAATTATGCAAAACAGTCACACATATTTATTTTGTAAAAAAGTCAATAATTTGAGAGTATTTACATATTGCCAGTTAATATGAGTTGATTGATAATATGACACAAGACTATGTGTATGTTTCTGTGTAAGTAACAGAGAATCACAAGTCAACACAAGCTATCATCTAGCAAGGAGGCAGAGACATTTTATTACCAGAAGAGGGGCCCTTCATTGTGATCAAAATTGTTATTATTAATAAATGTTAAAGTTTACTATTAGTCATTTCAATAAATACTATTGTTTTCATGTTTGTTTAAGTTATTATATACTTTTATAAAATGCTCAAATTCATAAAATATTTTAAAAATTAAAGATGTGATAGGAACAATATCAAAAGGACAAACGTCACTCTCACCCAAAGTGGAAAATCAACTCCTATATGAACAAGTAGTCCTTAAAATATATGAATACAATTTACAAATATTATTTATTGAATACAAAGAAGCATTGTACCAGGCTTTCTGTTTGGTTTCCAATGAGTTTCCAAATCATTATTTGGAGACTTATTCTTAGTTTTGAATTCGTGGCCTGGCTTAAGCTCATTTCTGGCTATTTTAACATAAATAACATGTTTTTCTTTATCCAGCTTTTGTATCATGACTTTTTACCTTTCTTCCTTCTAGCTATCTTACTTTCACCATTTTTCTTGTTTGACTGGCTAGCAGCTGACTTCTGGCCCCAGGTGTCTCCTTTACTTTCTCCATTTTTTTTCTTTCTTTTTCCCTTCTAATTTAATCTCTTGAGCCTATATTTCTCCTTCTAGCATTCTCTCTGTCTGCTAGCCTTATCTAATCCTCTTCTGCTTAGCCAATGACCATTCAGTTCTTTATTAGACCGATCAGGTGCCTTAGGTAGGCAAGGTGAAACAAATGCAATACAACTTTACATAATTAAACAGAGATCCTTACATCATTAAACAAAGACACCAGAAACAAATGCAACACACCTTTAAACAGTTAAAATGATATTCCTCAGTGTAAACAAATGTAGCACATCTTTACACAGTTAAAATAATATTCCACAACAAAACAAAGAATTAGAATTTTATAAAAATAAAAATTGAACATATATCCTAAAATACATATCTCAACAATATATGGAACATTTAAAGTTTATTATAAAAAGAATTTTATAATTTTCTGATTTATTCAATAATGCCAAAATTTCAAGGTCCACAAAAATTTTGAAAAGTTTCTTTAGATTTACTATTATATCAGTGATATTAATCTAAAGACTGAAAAATTAAAAATCTGAAAGTTAAAATGATGAGAACAGAGAAGATGGTTTAGTAGATAAGACTTTTAGTCCAAGCATGAGTCACTGAATTTAAATTACCGGAACCTGTTTAAAAACCTGGGCAAAAGACTTCAACCCCAATGCTATCAGACACAGAGCATGGCAGATCACTGAGACTTGTTTATTATTGCTTAACTTTAGAGCAAGGTGAAGAATGCCAGAGAGACACATTCAACTTCCTCCAATGTCCTCAACATATGCAAGAATGCTTCACTCTTACCACATATACAGCACACACAAGTGAAGAGAATTATTTTAATTCTGTTGCATTTCAAATGTAATGATACTTATTTAAGACAAGCAATGAATTTGGAGATTTTGTGGCTAATAATGACACAGGATATTGTTATGAAGATATTATAAATGAAAGTCAGACTTTAGCTCATATCAGAAGCTGAATAAATGCCCCCATTTTCAAAAGTAAAATATTCTTTGGAAATTATTCATTTAAAAATTCAGAAACACTGGAAAAGTAGCTGGCAAACAATTTAAGTTAGAGCAGGGTGTGCTCATTTTTCAATCTGTGATAATATTTATTGGGCCTCATATTTAGAACATTCCAAAGAATCAGTTTCTGTGGACCCCATAACTCTTCGAAGGACAATTTAGTTTGAAGATGAATACCTGTGTCTAAAGACTATCACCTAGGTATCTCTTTCTTATTTATGCTAACAATCCGCAGCTTCAAGGAGCTCTTTTAATGAGGGCACCTGCTGGGACAATCTGCTTGCTAAGCTTCTCCATGTAGACCAATTTTATTATTTTAATCTTACCCCTCTTGCCTCAGTTACACGCTTTCCATTTTCCTCCTGTCGCATCAAGCTGAGGTTTACATCTCTGAAAAGGAACCTGGATGCCTCCAAATGATCAGAATGTGATTTTTAGCTTAGTGTTTATAAACCTCCTGGCTTTGCATTTGTAATTGAATTTGCTGATAAGGCCCTAGGACATCTTTTTTATCCTCGAGTTAGTAAGCTTCTTTTAGCAATCTGCAGCCCTGATAGCAGTTATCTGTCTGCTCTCTCTTATTTGGCACATAAACTATTATGAGGACCTCACTTTCTCATATCTCTCTGACAAACAGAACAACAAAGACAGAAAACAGCACTACTCTAACCTAATTTAGCCAACAATTCCTCACACAAATCTCAACAGCATTTTTTTTCCTTTTTTATCTTTAAAATGTGGAGTTTTAAATTAATGAGACTCCTGGGCATTAAGGATCTAAAGAAGTCAATATGGACAATAGTTTCCTTTGGTAAACTTCGAATACCGTTCAACAACATTCTTTTTCAAAACAGTCATAGTAAGAATAGTCTGAAAAGTGGTCCACTTTACAAATACCAATGCATACCTTGACATTACTCAAGTTATTTTATACCTAACACAAAATAGATAAGCTAGTATAAAAAAAACAATGGACTTAATGTCTCTATTGAGCATCTTCTTATTGGTACAAGCTGAAGAAAATTCCAAACGAGTGGATAGTCAGGAGAGGTCCACAAACTCTTGTTCTTATTTTTTTTAATAACTCTGTCAATTTTCTGTCATTTTGAGAGTCAGTACATACATGATGCTTAAAGAGATAGACCGATTTGAGTTTTTTCTCAGTATTTCTTCCATCCTGGGGGCATGGCATTACCGAGTGTTGTCTAAGTATTACTAACTGAGCAGCCCCTCTTCCTTCTATCTTTCTTCTCATCAAGACTATATTGAGCAATCCTGGTTCCAGGAAAAACTTGGTTTCCTGACCTTTCTCAATCTGCCCCTGAAGTCTTTTCCTGTTTCCAGCTTCTTTCTGGTTGCCAATATGTACAGTTAACAAAACAAAGCAAAACAAAACAAAAACAAAGCAAAACAAAACAAACATACAGAAAATCTGAACTTAGCAAGGCAACATGCAAGCAAGAAAACAAACAATGAAACAAGTTCGGCGAGTAGGAATTGTAGTGGGAACTGAAATCTGACGTCTTGTTGAGCCTTTCTCAGCTGAATTATAAAATATCAACTTGATAGTCCATGTCAAAAAGTGAAGCTTCTAGTTACAGGATTGTATTGGGTTGTATCTACTTAGGATATTGGCTAAATGGGTACCATTGGAATATCCAACCAGCCCAGGGTATTGTCAAACTGTAGGTTCGTCTCCACAAACTGAAAACAAGGCCTCCGTGCTGAAGACTACACCCAAACAACTTACTTAACATGGAGAAGTCAAGCGAGTGCCTACATAGAGCCTTCACCACTATGCTCTAGCTTCTTTGATACAAGAAGGCACTCTACATGCTACCAAAAGAGCTAAAGACTAAGGCAGCCACAAACCCTTCTCTCTACAATGATCTCCTGTCTGCCAGATAGGTTAGTGTAATAAATGCATAAAACTTGGTGGGAGTAACTAATATATATATATATATATATATATATATATATATATATATATATATATATATATATATATATATATTATCTGATTTGGTTCAAGGTCCACTCCACAAGATGTAACCCAAACTTGATATCTCTAAGGTGACCAAGAACCAGAGAATAGATAATCCAGGGAGCTAGGAACAAACTTAATATTAGTGATCTAAACAAACAAACAAAAACATAGCAATAAAATGAATTCTAATGATATTCTGCTATGTGCTTAGACCAGTGCCTTGCTCAACCACCATCGAAGAAGTTTTCTCCTGCATCAAACAGGAGGAAATACAGATACCCATAGTCATAAATAATGCATAGAATGATAGACGTTAGAATGCATAGTCATAAACAAGAAGTGTCCAGATAGCCCTCCACTCAAAGCTCAGGTAATCCCATGCAAGCAAGGGGAGGTAGAAAGAATGTAAGAGCCAGAAGGGATGGAAGACACCAAGAAAATAAGGTATATAAATCAACATAATGAAAACTTATGTGAGCCCACAGAAACTAAAGCATATAAACAGGCCCTCTACAGGTCAGCACCAGATTCATTGTGTGTTTATCATGACTTTCAACTTAGTATTTCATTGTAATTCCTGAGACTGCAAACAATTGTTTCTCTGATTTTTTTTGCTTTGTCTTGGGCTCTTCCCCTTGTTCGCTTCTTGTCTTTGTCCAAACTCCAATGTGTTAGTTTTGGTTCAATTTATTATATTTTATTATGTTTATCACCAGCCCAGAGCAGCCTTTTACATTTCTTTTCTAATGAGAGAGAGGAAAGGAGTCATTTCAAATGGATTTAAAGGTGAAGAGTAACTTGGAGGCATAGGGGAGTATAAATCACATCAACATTTATTATGTGCGGAAAAACAAATATATGGAAAAAGAGGAATAAAAGGGAATCATATGTAGAAATGTTCCTCCTGCATGTATGTACATGTACTGTGTGCTTGTTAGATGCCAAGGAAACCATGATATTAAGTTATGTACAGGAGTTACAGATAGTTGTGAGCCAGCATGTAGGTGCTGAAAGCCATATCCAGCCCAGTGGAAGAGTACCAAGCCAAATGAGCTACCTTTACTGTTTACAATTGTATTACATTGAGTACAATAGGTCTCAACTTATTTTCTAGTTTTGGCAATCAATTATTTGTCTCAGAACTTTAATTGTCTTTAATTTCTTCTTATTTAATGACAGCTTTTGAAAATAATTGATTATTGAATTCCTTTGTCCTTTCCTAATTCTGTCTTCTCGCCGTCATATAGTAATTTCTTGGACTTGTTTTCACTAAGCGTAAGTATTTCTCTGATGAATTTACCATTCTATGCCAAACCAAGGAAGGATGTTCAATTAAACTAATCAACCATTCTATTCATTTTTAAAGTTTATCTTAATGTCATCCCAGCTCCCATCCAGCAGGGGCCCTGACTTCTAGCAGAGGGCCATCGGTGGGGTGAGTTTACTTTGGGCCCTGGCAGGGTCCCGGCGAGGAGGAGCTTGGGCGTTCCCCGACCCCATAGACGCCCAAGTCACCCTGCAGTGCTGGCTACCCCCTCCCACCTGCCATCCCAGCTCCCATCCAGCAGGGGCCCTGACTTCTAGCAGAGGGCCATCGGTGGGGTGAGTTTGCTTCGGGCTGTGGCAGGGTCCCGGCGAGGAGGAGCTTGGGCATTCCCCGACCCCATAGATGCCCAGGTCGCCCTGCAGTGCTGGCTACCCCCTCCCGCCTGCCATCCCAGCTCCCATCCAGGTACGAATTCCTATATTTCTCCCTTCCCCCTGGAGCCATAAAATTTCCCCAGCTCAGCTTCCTTGCGAGCTGGGCCTGGACTGTAGGCGCAGCCCGGCTGGAGGCAGTTCCTGGGTCTTAAAGGCCTCCCAGAGGACAGGTGGACCAGGTGCCAGCTCAGCCACATTCCTGACCAGCAGGGGCCCTGACTTCTAGCAGAGGACCATCGGTGGGGTGAGTTTGCTTCGGCCGTGGCAGGGTCCCAGTGAGGAGGAGCTTGGGCGTTCCCCGACCCCATAGACGCCCAGGTCGCCCTGCAGTGCTGGCTACTCCCTCCCGCCTGCCATCCCAGCTCCCATCCAGGTACAAATTCCTATATTTCTCCCTTCCCTCTCTGGCCATAAAATTTCCCCAGCTCAGCTGCCTTGCAAGCTGAGCCTGAATTGTAAGCGCATCCCAGAAAGAGGGAGTGCCTGTGCTTCAATAGCCTGCCTGAGGAAAGGTGGGCATTCTGTCAGTGAAGTCCCTGACCAAGAAGGGAACCTGACTCGGTAACAGAAGTTCCAATAGAGAACATTTGAAGTAAGAGATGGGCAGACGCCAAGGCAAGACCTCATCCAACAATCTGAAAAACAACATGAAAACACCAGATCCCAAGGACCCTACAACAGAAGGACTTGAACACCTTAACCCAGAAGAAGTGGAAAAAAGTGCCATTATGAAAGCAATAGAGTCCCTTAAACAGGATATGAATAACTCCCTTAAAGAATTGGATGAGAAATACAACAAAAAGTTTGAAGAAATGAGTATAGAAATAGATGATAAATATAACAAAAAGTTTGAAGAAATAAGTAAATCCGTGAATGAGACTCTGAGAAACCAAGAAAAAACAATCAAACAAGTAAGGAAAACAGTTCAAGAATTGAAAACTGAAATGGAGGCAATGAAGAAAACACAAACCAAGAACCGGCTGGATATGGAAAACCTAGGTAAACAAATGGAGACTACAGAATCAAGCATAACCAATAGAATACAAGAGATAGAAGAACGAATCTCAGAATCTGAAGATACCATAGAGAAAATAAATGCTCTGGTCAAAGAAAACGGCAAATCCAACAAATTCTCTTCACAAAACATTCAGGAAATCTGGGACACAATTAAAAAAAAACAAATCTAAGAATAATAGGGATTGAAGAAGGAGAAGAACTGCAAATCAAAGGCCCAGATAATATATTCAACAAAATTATAGAAGAAAACTTTCTAAACCTAAAGAACGATATTCCTATGAAGGTTCAAGAAGCATAGAGAACACCGGATAGACTGGATCAGAAAAAAACATCCCCTCGCCATATAATAATCAAAACACAAAATATACAGATTAAAGAAAAAATTTTAAGAGCTGCAAAGGAAAAAGGTCAAGTAACTTATAAAGGTAAACCTATCAGGCTTACACCCGACTTCTCTATGGAAACCATGAAAGCCAGAAGACCCTGGAGAGAGGTACTGCAGAAACTAAGAGACCATGGATGCAAACCCAGACTACTATACACAGCCAAGCTATCATTCACTATCAACGGAGAAAACAATATATTCCAGGATAAAAACAAATTTAAACAATACGTAGCTACTAATCCAGCCTTACAGAGAATATTAGAAGGAAAATCACTACCGAAGGAATCTAATATTCCCAACACTGCCTACAATAACTCAAACATCTAGCGACCATTCACAAGCACAAATCAAAGAAGGAAAACACATACACTCTACTACCTAAAAAAAAAAAAAAAATGACCGGAGTCAACAACCACTGGTCATTAATATCACTTAATATCAATGGACTCAATTCACCTATAAAGAGGCACAGACTTAGAGATTGGATACGAAAACAGGATCCAACATTCTGCTGTTTACAAGAAACACACCTCAACCACAAAGACAGACACCTACTCAGAGTAAAGGGTTGGGAAAAGATTTTCCAAGCAAATGGACCTAAGAAACAAGCGGGTGTGGCCATTCTAATATCTAACAAAATCGACTTCAAACTAAAATCAATCAGGAGAAATGGAGATGGATATTTCATACTCATAACTGGAACAATTCATCAGGAGGAAGTATCAATCCTGAATATCTATGCTCCTAATATAAAGGCACCCACATATGTAAAAGAAACTCTTCTAGAACTCAAGGCAGTCATCAAACCACACACACTAATAGTAGGAGACTTCAACACTCCTCTCTCACCAATGGACAGATCAATCAGACAGAAACCAAACAGAGAATTAAGAGATTTATTGGAGGTATTGAATCAAATGGACTTAACAGACATCTATAGAACACTCCACCCAAATAGGAAAGAATATACCTTCTTCTCTGCAGCTCATGGAACCTTCTCGAAAATTGACCACATACTCAGTAACAAAGCAAACTTCCACAGATACAAAAAAATATTAGTAACCACCTGTGTCTTGTCAGATCACCATGGACTAAAATTAGAATTCAACAACAATGCTTCCCCCAGGAAGCCAACAAACTCATGGAAGTTGAACAGTCAACTACTAAATCACCCCTGGGTCAAGGAAGAAATAAAGAAAGAAATTAAACTCTTTTTTGAATTTAATGAAAACAAAGACACAACATAATCAAACCTATGGGACACTATGAAAGCAGTGCTAAGAGGAAAGTTCATAGCACTAAGTGCCCAATTAAAGAAAACGGAGAAAGCACACATTGGAGACTTAACAGCACACTTGAAAGCTCTAGAAAAAAAAAGAAGCTGACTCACCCAGGAGGTCTAGAAGACTGGAAATAATCAAACTGAGGGCTGAAATCAACAAAATAGAAACACAGAAAACAATCCAAAGAATCAATGAATCAAAAAGCTGGTTCTGGGAGAAAATCAACAAGATCGACAAACCCCTATCCAAACTAATCAAACGGCAGAGAGAGAACATGCAAATTAATAAGATCAGAAATGAAAAGGGGACATAACCACAGACACAGAGGAAATTCAGAGAATCATTAGATCTTACTATGAAAATTTATATGCCACAAAGTTGGAAAATGTAAAAGAAATGGACATTTTTTTAGATAAGTAACTTATACCAAAGTTTAACCAAGAACAGGTGAACAATCTAAATAGACCTGTTAGTCGTGAAGAATTAGAAGCTGTTATCAAAAATCTCCCTACCAAAAAAAGCCCAGGACCAGATGGTTTCAATGCAGAATTCTACCAGAACTTCCAGGAAGAGCTAATACCTATACTACTTAACGTATTCCACAATATAGAAACAGAAGAGTCATTGCCTAACTCCTTTTATGTAGCTACAGTTACATTAATACCAAAACCACACAAAGACACAACCAAGAAAGAGAATTACAGGCCAATCTCACTCATGAACATCGACGCGAAAATTCTCAATAAAATACTGGCAAACCGAATCTAAGAACACATTAAAAAAATTATCCATTATGATCAAGTGGGCTTCATTCCAGAGATGCAGGGCTGGTTCAACATACGCAAATCTATCAATGCAATCCATCATATAAATAAACTGAAAGAAAAAAACCATATGATCATCTCACTAGATGCTGAAAAAGCTTTTGGCAAAATTCAACACCCATTTATGATAAAGGTGTTGGAGAGACTGGGGATACAAGGATCATACCTAAATATAATAAAAGCAATATACAGCAAGCCAGCAGCTAACATCAAACTGAATGGAGAGAAACTCAAAGCCTTTCCACTAAAATCAGGAACGCGACAAGGCTGTCCACTCTCTCCATACCTCTTCAATATAGTGCTTGAAGTTCTAGCAATAGCAATAAGACAACATAAGGAGATCAATGGGATTCGTATTGGAAAGGATGAAGTTAAAATTTCGTTATTTGCTGACGATATGATAGTATACATAAGTGACCCCAAAAACTCTACCAAAGAACTCCTACAGCTGATAAACACCTTTAGTAACGTGGCAGGATACAAGATCAACTCCAAAAAATCAGTGGCCCTCCTATACACAAAGGATAAAGAAGCAGAGAGGGAAATCAGAGAAACATCACCTTTCATGATAGCCACAAATAGCATAAAATATCTTGGGGTTACTCTAACCAAGGAAGTGAAAGACCTATTTGACAAGAACTTTAAGTCTTTGAAGAAAGAAATTGAGGAGGATACCAGAAAATGGAAAGACCTTCCCTGCTCTTGGATTGGGAGAATCAACATAGTAAAAATGGCAATTCTACCAAAAGCAATCTATAGATTCAATGCAATCCCCATCAAAATCCCATGAAACTTCTTCACAGACCTTGAGAGAACAATAATCAAGTTTATATGGCAAAACAAAAAACCCAGGATAGCCAAAATAATCTTATACAATAAAAGAACTTCTGGAGGCATTACCATCCCTGACTTCAAACTCTATTACAGAGCTACAGTATTGAAAACAGCTTGGTATTGGCATAAGAACAGAGAAGTCGACCTATGGAATCAAATAGAAGACCCGGATATTAACTCACAAACCTATGAACACCTAATTTTCGACAAGGGAGCTAAAGGTATACAATGGAAGAAGGAAAGCATCTTCAACAAATGGTGCTGGCATAACTGAATCTCAACCTGTAAAAGAATTAAAGTAGATCCATATCTATCACCATGCACAAAAATCAAGTCCAAATGGATTAAAGACATCAACATTAATCCATCCACTTTGAACCTGATAGAAGAGAAAGTGGGAAGTAGTCTACAAGATATAGGCACAGGAGGCCTCTTCCTAAGTAGGACCCCAGTAGCACAGACAATAAGAGAAACAATGAATAAATGGGATCTACTGAAACTGAGAAGCTTCTGTAAAGCAAAGGACACTGTCAGTAAGACAAAAAGGCTGCCTTCTGACTTGGAGAAGATCTTCACAAACCCCTCATCAGACAAAGGTCTGATTTCAAAAATATACAAAGAACTCAAGATACTAGACATTAAAACTCTAATTAACCCAATTAAAAAATGGGGTACTGAACTGAACAGAGAATTCACAACAGATGAACTTCGAATGGCTAGAAGACACTTAAGGTCATGCTCAACCTCCTTAGCGATCAGGGAAATGCAAATCAAAACCACTTTGAGATACCATCTTACACCTGTCAGAATAGCTAAAGTCAAAAACACCAATGATAGCCTATGCTGGAGAGGATGTGGGGTGAGGGGAACACTCATCCATTGTTGGTGGGAATGCAAACTTGTACAGCCACTGTGAAAATCAGTGTGGCGTTTTCTCAGGAAACTGGGAGTCAACCTCCCTAAGGACCCAGCAATTCCACTCTTGGGAATATACCCTAGAGATTCCCTAACATACTACAAAAGCATTTGTTCTACTATGTTCATAGCAGCACTATTTGTAATAGCCAGAACCTGGAAACAGCCTAGGTGCCCCTCAATAGAAGAATGGTTAAAAAAGTTGTGGAACATATACACATTAGAGTTTTACTCAGCGGTAAAAAACAATGACATCTTGAATTTTGCATGCAAATGGATGGAAATAGAAAACGCTTTACTGAGTGAAGTAAGCCAGACCCAAAAAGAGGAACACGGTATGTATTCACTCATAAGTGGATTCTAACCATAATTAAAGGTCTCTGAGCTTATTATTCGTGATCCTAGAGAAGCTAAATAAGAAGATGAACCTGAGGAAGATTATTTAGCTATCCGCCAGGAGGTCGGAAATAGACAAGAGTCCCAGGTAACCTTGGGTGCATGGGGGAGGGAGGGTTGTTGAAAGGGGAGAGGGTCAGAGAGAAGGGAGTAGGGGAGGAATGGGTAAAGCTAGGTGGCCTGAGATGGGGGGAGGGAGGAAGGATGAATATGGGATCAGGGAAGAACATATTTCAATTAAGGGAGTCATTTTAGGGTTTACAGGAGACTTGATTATATATGGGAACCCAGGTCCAAGGATAGATCCCCAGATTGTTCTCTGGATAGAGGAGAGGGTGCCTGAACCGGCCTTGACCCATAACCATACTGATGAATATTTTGCTTATCACCATAGATCCTTCATCTGGCGAAGGACGGCGATACAGACGGAGACCCACATTGGAGCACCGGACTGAGCCCCCCAAGGTCCAAATGAGGAGCAGAAGCAAAGAGAATGTGAGCATGGAAGGCAAGATCAGAGGGAACCTTAATCCGACGATGGATGGCGATACAGACGGAGACCCACATTGGAGCACTGGACTGAGCCCCCCAAGGTCCAAATGAGGAGCTGAAGGAGGAAGAACATGAAAAAGGAAATCAGGACTGCGAGGAATGCTCTCACCCACTGATACAAGGGGACGGATCTAATGAGAGTTTACCAAGGCCAGTTGGACTGGGACTGAACGAGGACGTGATCTAACCAGATTCTCGGAATTTGGCCGGATTCTCTGAATGTGGCTGTCCCGAAGTCTTTCTGAAAAGCCATTGACTATGACACTGGGACTTGTTTCCTCTGCATATACTGGATTTTGGGGATCCAGTCTGTTTGGATACTCACCTTTCTGGACCTGGAGGGAGGAGGGAGGAACTTGAACTTCCTTCAGGGCAGGAAAGCCTGACTGCCCTAAGGGACAAAGAGGGAGGAGGAGAGGGAGTGGGGGGAGTGGGAGGGTGTTGGGAAGACGGGCGGAAATGGAAACTTATAATTTAATAAAATTACTTTCAAAAAAAATTTATCTAAATGTATGTACAGTCTAGTGATATCTAATTCTCAAAGAAGTAACATAGAGAAGGCAAATTGATCAATTATAAAGCCCAGTAAATTTCAATTATTAGTTTACAAACACTTACAAAAATTTATATAATTAAAAATAATGCACAAATTCACACTCACAAATTACTTACTTATATATTTAAGACTTAAATCATAAAATTCTGAAATAAATATTAACTATTATGTAGATAACTAACTTGCACTTGCTTGCGTTATCTTGGCTTAACAGCAATATAAATAATGACTTACTGAGTGATTAATTATTGTTTATATGTGCAGTGATATTGTTTCAGGGAATATCTCTTGCCTTCAGAGACTGAAATTTACCACACCTCTTAGCTAGTTTAACAGTCTACCTTGAGATAATTAAGACTATATATTTAACCAGCTATCCTGCTTCACTTAAGTTTAACCTGCTTTCAAGAAAGCAAAGATACTATGCTTTGGAGTTCCTATTATCCAGGTTTTTTGACCTATACTTCCTCTTAAATTATGAACTCTTCCATGTTAATGACTAAAGGTAATGTTTGTGTGTATGCTCATGTTGTAACAAGCTCTTGCTGATAGAATTCAACAAGCTGAAAGCAACTTTAAAGAACAAATATACTGTAAGTGTTGGAAGCAACACATGGATATAAGACGATAAATTCTGAAGTTTTTACCTATCCTGCATTCTCATATCTCCTTCACATACATCTAAAGAAAATAAAATATAGAACAATAATATGGTGAACTTACTGTTGGTTTTCTTCTTAAGAACGTTGCTAATACATCTTAATTACAAAACATTCATTCTCTACTGGATACATTTCAGATATCGTACCATAGTAAGGAGGTAGTATACTATGATTTACAAAATGAAAATGTTTCTGTCAGAGAAAGGATAATTTTTAGGGAATATTTTCAAATCTAAACATAAAACATAGTCAAAGATAAATATATTAAATATTGCTTCTTATATTGCAAATATTGATAACCTTGAATAAACTAAATTGATGCTGCAATTTTTTTATCTACTAAAAAATCCAGAGCCACATTATTTTCTTTTACTTTATTTGCTATTGTTTTTTATGTTATATGTAAGTCTTCTTGCAATTAAAATATTAATAAAAATTTCAGTAAAAGAATACTGAACTAGCAGAGAGTCCTTGGAAATGTGAAGACTGATTGATTTCTTATTAGACAATATGACTAATGACTTTAAAATGTGAACTTATAATTAAACACAGTTTTTAGACTATGATGATAAAAATAAAAGTTGAAAAATAAAATATTTACAATTACTGAAATTAAGAATTCAACTCTTTTAGATCTGGAGTTCCTTGCCAACTCTTCTCCTTCTTTTATAGGATTCTGTGTTAAAAAAAAAAAATTCTCTCTTTGTGTCCATGAATATCCTGGAATTTGGGAATCCAAATAGAGGACACTACCTGAAAAAAACTGCTTCCGATTATCCTTCAATTGTCATTGTTTTTCAGTTAGTAATTGGGCTTTATGTGTGTCTAACATATGTTTGCTGGAATTTTCACTGATTTGATGCTCTATAGGCAACAGATACTTACATTGTGTGCATGGGTCCAATGGCTCTGATGTGTCTAGAAGAACTACTTTACAGAAGCTTTCCCTAATTTGTGTTCTTATATTTAGTACACTATATCTGCTAAAATTCCCTGATTCATGTGCAAAGGAAACATGATATAGATGTGTCTTTAGGGATGAACGTAATTTCTAATTCTAATTCTAATGTGATTAGCTCCAGTTTCTCTATCAGTTTTCATCTTCATGGAACATTTCCAGAATCATTTAACAAGAGAATTAAATAACTATAATTCTTTCAAATATAGAAGGGAATTAATCGGGGCTGGAGAGATGGCTCAGAGGTTAAGAGCATTGCCTGCTCTTCCAAAGGTCTTGAGTTCAATTCCCAACAACCGTATGGTGGCTCACAACCATCTGTAATGGGGTCTGGTGCCCTCTTCTGTCCTGCAGGAATACACACAGACAGAATATTGTATACATAATAAATAAATAAATAGTTTTAAAAAGAAGGGAAATAATCTTTTTAATTATTATCTTGTTATATAAAAACTAATTTTAAGATTTATAAATTTTGAAATAAAATCTCCCAACCTGTACATAAAATTTTTATAATGATGCTTAGTTCACACATTTTTTTTATTTATTAAAAATTTCCACCTCCTACTCACCTTCCATTTCCCTTCCACTCCTCTCCCTCCCTTCTCCTCCCTCTCCAGTCCTAAGAGCAATCAGAGAGAAACTTGTAGCTCACACTTTTCCTTTTTGTAATTTAAAGTTGTTTTCTCCATTGTGTATTGAGCACTTCTAATTATTAATACACAAACCACTGAAAAGCATGTATATACTTCCAAAACTGTCAGTAGCCACATTTCCCAAGAAATCCCTTCCTCTTTTTGCACTCTCTCTCAAAAATGAATTGTAACAATATTTCAACGATTTGTGAAATTAATTAAATGTGTGCATGTTCCATTTCCTGCATAGTAACTGAGAATCAACTATTAAGTTCAATTGAAATTAGAATCTAGAACAAGTGCAGAAAACCCGAAGAATATACTTCAACTCGAATAAATGTTTGCTGGATAGACGATAAGTAAATAGGAAGATGTGTGTGTGTGTGTGTGTGTGTGTGTGTGTGTGTGTGTGTGTGTGTGTGTTGTGTGAGTGTATGTATATATGTGTGTTTGGGTGTGAAAAAGCATTATATCATAAATTAAAGTAACTTATTCAGGACTTGAGGAGAAGAACAGCTATAATAAAAAATTGTGAATTTTGTACAATAAAGAATATGCATATTAGAAACATTCCTTATGATGAGAGGTAACCATTTATTGAATGATTTTCAAACTCTTAAATAAAAAGCCAATCATTTAAATGATTAAATTACTTTTGTTTTCTAACTTGCATGTTCTCATTCAAGTTTCAAATGAGAAATCAAACTCAAACTAGGTTAACAAACTGATTTACAAAGCTATAGCTTACGTTGTTAAGGATTTCTAATTATCATGCGTCAGTGTTCAGCCCAAAAGCTATGTTCGAAACAGACACAAAGTCACAGCCTTTATTTATGCGTATTTTCTGTTTAATTGTTCTGAATCTTTCTCTTCCATTCTTGTTCATTAGATACAGTTTCCTGAGAAGAAATAGACTGTCTTACTAGAAGAACACAATGTTGTTTGTATAATTTTATTGATTCCAAATGAAAGGTCTCCTTTCTAGTGTCTTTGCTGAAAAGTACTTGGAATAGAAAATCCATTTGTCTTTTCTTTAACAGATGCTGTTTTGTTTTCTGATTGAATTAACTGAAAAATTATGTACTGTTTATTTTCTCCTTAAACAATCTTTTTCTGTGAATGTGGTGTATTTATAGCATGCTATACTGTACTAAACAATTCTTCAAGTAAATTGATCTGAGTTTAAACTTCTTTGGGGGCTTAAAATGAAGTCTTTCAATATTTCTGTTTGGGAATGAATAGCTGAATAAATGAACTTCTATAAAATGGTTTGGTGAGAAATGACACTTTCATTCTTATTTTGATGCTTATTTGAGGCCTTGCTTTGCTTGATAAGACAGGAGAAATACCTCAATTTGTTAAAATATAACATACAACAAAATCTTTATAAATCCTTAAATTAGCAAGGAAAATATCTCTACTTTCACTTTTTGTTCATCTATCTATTACAAAATAAGTTGTAATTAGTTTTTAGTGATTTGATTTTCTATGTGCATGGAATTTAAAAAATAACATTTAAGAACATACTCAACTTATTTTTAAAACCCTGACAATGCTTACTTCTAATACATTTTGGCAGGCTATGGTCTTCACAGCTTCTATTAAAATTAAAAGAAGAGAAGTGAAATGAGAAGAAACACTTGTCAAATATCTACATGTCATACTGAGATGGGGCATTTGTGAAGAGCTAGTGACAAGTTGGATGGGAGTGTTACTCATAATTTCCATATTGGGAGGTGAATTTTTGACCTAATAAGAAATTAACCTCACATATGGCTGAAGAATCCTGGCACAAATATAATTTCTCATGCCCACCCACATATATTTACCTAAAACTCATATAAAGACAACAGAAATTTTTTTATTAATTTTATAGATACCTATAGAAACTAATTAACAGCTTAGAGAGCAAAATATTCTCTGGATATCAAAAGTAAAAAATTCAGAAATGTTGAGAAAAAATAGGCACATAATTACCCTGAATAACAGAAAGTGCATCCCTTTCTTTATGCTTATGTTCACCTCTGTATCGTTACATCCATCAAGTATCATTATGTCAGCCTCCAGATAGCATCCAGCCTCTACTTTACTACATTCCCAACTTTCCAGGTTTCTAATACAAAATTCAGTTGCTGGTTAAATCTACTTCTCTCAAAATTTATAACAATAATATTGACCACTATGGCCTCACTAAGATTTGAGAGTTTCATTTTTATTTAAAAATTTGTCATTCTTCTGTATATTCTTGCAATGTATTTTGTTCATATTCTTTCACCTCTCCTCTCCTGATGGCTTCCCTATTTCTGTCTCCTCACCATATCTGCCAAATGTCATATTCTTCCTATCTCAAAAAAATAAAAATAAAAACAGCCCAAGCAGCATCAACAACAAAATACATACAAAAACGAAACAAAAAAATCAACACAAAAACAAAAATACACTGATATATTGGGATTTGTGTTTATTAAGAAGTACTGACCCTACGGCCTGCCCTCAAGTATATTATACCCAGTGCAGTGGTATTACAGTCTTGTTCATATATGAATCAGCCGTATTGTTCCTATAGGACTGGAAGATACTATGCAGATTATCAAAAGAGAAATATCAATAATAACCCAGCTACTAACCCTCTGATTTACAATGCTGTCCGCTTGAAAAATAAGCTAGGACAATGGTGGCACAAAGTTTCTGTAAGTAACCAACTAATATCTGATATCACAAAATTTAACTCATACTAGACACTCCTTTGTGACCAAAAGCCAGGAACTAGATAGTACAAAAACCCATGGTTAAACCAAATACTGATTCACTAGTAATAATGATCATACTAATAAAAGTTAAAAAGTAACACAGAAATTCTAAAGATATTCTGCTATGCTTAAAGATCAGTGCCTTGTTCAGCCATTATATAAAAAAAAATGCTTCTTGCTATAGCAGATGGGAACAAATATAGACACCCACATCCAGACATCTCTCTCTCTCTCTCTCTCTCTCTCTCTCTCTCTCTCTCTCTCTCTTTCACACACACACACAGGCACACACTCACTAACTCACTCAATCACATAGAGAAAGACAGATAAAGAGCAAGAAAGGAGGTTGAGACCTTGGAATACACAGATCTAAAGGGTATGTCTCTGTTACATCCCTCCACACAGTTCTCAAGGTACCCAAAGGAAGTGGAAGCTGATAGAATAAATATTAATGCCACAGAAGATGGAGGTCCCCAGGAGAACAAATATCTCTAAATCCACTGTGCTTAGGATTTAACTGACATGAACTAATAGAGACAGAAGCAAACTTAAAGCCTGCACAGATCTAGAACAGGTTCTCTGTTGTATGTACGATAGCTTTCATTTTATTATCTTTTTTGGACTTCTGTGTATTTGATGAGTGAGTCATTGGTTTTGTATCTTCCCTTGGACTCTTTTTCCTTCTATTGGTTTGCTTTATCCAACGTAAATGTGAATTTTTAACTTTGTCTCATTATACTTTATTTTGTTGTTTTATATTAAAAAGCCTGTCCTTTTCTAATGAAAGGCAAAAGGCAGTGGATCAAAATGGGAGGAAGTGGGATGGGCATGAGGAGGGAAAATTACAGCCAGGATATCATATACGAAAAATCAATATTTTCAGTTAAAAGGAGAAACAAGGTTGTCTTTATACCAAATTGAGCCAGTTTTGCTCAACAAATATATCACACTGAAAGCAAATAAAAATGTTTAACAAGTAATAATAAAAACGTTGCTGGTCAATATTTGGGATGTTGTGCCTCTAAAATTTTTATCTTTCCTTTCCCTACTTATTGTTCTCAATGTTTTCCCATGGAAACATTCATTTTTTTATAGTACAACAATATAAAATCTTAATCACTTTTAGCTAATAATCAAAACAACTTTATAACGAACATGTGGTTTGTCATTGTATACTTTTAATCATTAAAGTCTCTTTCTGTTTTCAAAATCACAGTCAGTTTTGCCAAAAACTTTCAATAGCTATTTACTAATAAATATAAAAAGGGTCAGCTATAAAGAATTTACAATGTTATACAGTTTGTAGAGAACTTCCCTGGCATGTGTGGGGCACCATTGTTCAATGATCAGTACTACAAAAATGTAATAAACTTGAAAAATTAGCAGTATTTTGGTTATTGTGTCACAAAGCTAATGTGTCTATGTAGCATAGTCAAAGGCCTAATTTGGCATCCAACATTAAAGAGGGTGATGAAGAAGGAGAACATGATGGAGAGGGAGAAGGAATTGGAGAATGAGAAAGATGGGGGAAGGAAGAAGGGAAGGGAAAATGGAGAGATAATTAAAATGTATGTGTATAGTTACATATACATATATACCATCACACAAATTTAACCTTATTTATTCATAAACATCTGATGTAACAAATGTATCCATATACATCATGTGGGACTTTTAAAATAAGTATTACCTAACAAAGTACTATAAGAATTCAGTCCTAACCTTCATACAACAGCTGGATATGGTAACTCAGTGGGAGGAAAAAGAAAATGATCCCAAACACAGAAAAAGAAGTTCGATGCATCCCTGACTCCCACTATTGGGAATCCTACTAGAACACCTAGCTATACAAGCATATGCTACAGGAAAAGGAACAACTCACACTCATACATGGTCCATGTTCTTGTTTCAGCTTCTGTGAGTCCTTACGAATTCTGTTTAGTTGATTCTGTGACCCATGTTTGCCTGGTGTCTCAGACCTCTGTGGTTCCAACAATAATTCCTCCTCCTCTTCGGGGGTATCCCACTGTCTCTGCTAGTGTTGACTGCAGATCTCTGCATCTGTTCTCATTGATTGCTAGATAGTGTCCCTCTAATGACACATGGGCTAGACACTGACCAATGACTATAGCAGAATATAACTAAGAATCGTTTCTTTGAGTATTCCTCCATTATTGTGGTTCTGTCGTAAGTCTCTGGCTTTCTTCCCTCTGGTTACTGGCAATTCAGGCACTGTTGCAATGGCGAATCTATCCCACACCAGTTAGGTTTTAAAGGGGCTTTATTTTGGGGGGTAAAACTTACATACACACAAATAATCAGGAAAGGAGTCTAGTAGCTGCAGCAGGAGCCAGAATCAAGCGCCAGAACCAAGAGAGGCCAAGCCGAGATTTGCAGCTCTTTTTAAAAGAGAAATATACCACCCCCCAGTGGGCTGGTATTTTCAGTGGCTATTGGCTGAAGGAGCGAAAGACGCTCCCACAGCATCTCCCCCTTTTGTTTAAGTAAGAGAGTTCTAAGCATACTATGAAATTTTGTGCAGTAAGTACAAACCTACAAAATTATATATGATAAATACAAATATCCTATTCTAACTAGCTTAAGTCTTGTATAATAAATAACTTGGCCAAGTCATGAGAGGAAAGTAACTATGTTTATATAATCTTCAATCCCATCAAAGATCTGAGAAGTAAAATAATAACAAATACAGGAAAGTTCCAAGGGCTGGTAGATTCTTCTATATGTCCAGCATCTAATTGCTCTTGTACCAGCTGTTCTAAAGTCTGTAACTTTTCCTCAGCTAAAGGCCACTGTTTAGTCCATATTGGTTTCTCAGTCAACCATTGTAGAGGCATGGCTGTTGGTACCTCTGAAGGGCCATCAATTCTTTTGTGTTCTTGTACAGCTCTAATAGCTGGTTTCTGCCATCTGTAATATCTTGTAATATTGTCCTCAGAAATATAGGCTCTGGAAGCAGCAGGAATGTTAATTTGGGTATTCCATTGCTGCAATAGGTCACGGCCCCATAAATTCACTGCAATATTGGCTACACATGGCCTTAATTTTCCTATTCGTCATTCTGGACGTATACAATTGACCCATCTCATGCTTTGCCTTACTCAAGATAGGGTTCCAATTTCTAGGAACTGAATATCTACCTCCTGAAGAGGCCAATGTGGATGCCAAGATTCTGGAGTAATGATACTTACATTCGCACCTGTGTCCAGTAAGCCAGTAATAAATTTGCCATTTACACACACTCTTAGCTGTGGTCTTTGTTCATTTATAGAAGTCTGCCAGAATATTCGTTTACTTTGTCCTTTTAGATTTCTTGATTCATTCACCACATTTAACTCATCCTTCAGGCCATTATTGCTTTTAACAGCAGGCATGGGGCATTCTAATTTCCCTGAAGAGGCATGTTCTCTGCAGTGACCGGAAATGACTGGACCACATTCGCTGTGGGGGCCTGCGAGAGGCCCCTCATTGAGTTTCCCGAAGACAGCAAGTTGCCTTGTTTATCTCTTGTTGACCTACACTCATTCGTCCAATGCCTGCCCTGTCCACATCTCCTACATAAACCTGAAGGCTGATTCCTCGTATTCCTGTTATTCCTAGAAGAGGCATTATATCTGGAATTCCATTGTCTGCAGTTCCTTTTCATGTGTCCCATTTTGCCACAATGAAAGCATTTTGTAATTTGATGTCTCCTTTTACTTTGGAAATTGCTTCTTGTACCCATGTTTCATTGCCATAATCAAATGTATCATCATTCATTGTATGTAATACCCATTCATCCAAAGGCGCTGTTCTGATCTTTAAAGGCCCCAGGATCCTTTTGCATTCTACATTGGCATTCTTATAAGCCAAAGACTCAATTACTATATTTCTTCCTTCTGGATCAGGTATCCCTATTTGTACAGCCTTAGTTTGTCTTTGTAAAAAGTCACTAAAGGGTTCTCTCTGACCCTGTTTTACCCTGATATACAATTCTACTCTCTGACCTGAGTCTTGAACCCTGTCCCAGGCCCTTAGAGCTGCTGTAGCACATGTGGATAAAATGTTTTCATCATAAAGAGCTTGTTCCTAAGGATCAGAGTAAGGTCCTTCCCCTAAAGTTTGATCTAGAGAAACCTCAATTCCCTTCACTGATTCTTGTTGTTGTAAAAGTCTGGCCTCTTGTTTGAATAGGCATTTGAAATGCCATAAAGTTCCGTTCTCGAGGACAGCTGACGTTAATTGATTCCAATCTTGAGAAGTGGCTCTGCTGCTCAGAGCCCAGGGTTTTAACATCTCTCTAACAAAGGATGAATGTAGTCCATAATTCACAATTGCTTGTTTAAATTCTTTCAGATCACTCATACGTATAGGATCCCATGTATGTTCTTTAATGACCTTAGGGTTTTTGGAGCCGGTTATCTTTTCTGATGTTATTACTGGAAAGGCAGGTATAGCTCTATGTAGACTGAGAGTTTTTTGAGGTAAATGTTGCCTTTCTACCTTTCGCTCCTGTTCATCAGAGTCTATGATTTCCTCAATCTTATTAAATCTGCTCACCATTGCCTTCTGTAAATCCTGAATCTCCTGTCCAGTATTATGCTCCAAACCCTTCATTAACGGTTCTAAGGCATGAAGCTTGTCCGTCAGAGACACCATTTCCTCCTTGGACACAATCGCCTTCATTGACAATTCTAAGGTGTGGAGCTTATCCGTTAGAGATACCATATCCTCCTTGGACATAATCCTCATGGCATGTACTGTGCCTTCTTGTATGGAAATCCTGTCAATTAATCTATCATACCCTTTGGATAAAGTCCGATTTTCACATTCAATTGTTATAATCCTCTCAGCTAATGTTTCAGCACTTACAGTCATGGACTGGAGGTGAAGCTCCCCTCTAAAGAAGCAATATCAAACTGTACCTTCTTGATATTTTGGTCAGTCGACCGAGTCATATCAGACAAAGATCTAGTCTCCTCCTTGAGAACTCCAAACTCTGATCTAGTCTCCTCCTTGAAAACTCTAAACTCTGATCTAGTCTCCTCCTTGAAGACTCCAAACTCTTTTTTGAGGAGGTTGGTGTCAGTCTGAATTGTCCTTAAGGTTTTAATCTCTGTCCTCAGTATTGTGGATTCAATCTGTAAGGACTGTATCATCCTTATAAAATAGCCAAACACCAGAAAAGCGACAAATCCCAGAAATAACCAGGTAAGAGGAATATCAGATACATCCTTCAGAATATCCTCCATAGCACAATTAAAAAGCCATTGAATTTTGGATAGTAATATTTTCTGACATTTTAAATCAAAAGAAATTGTACTTGTATGTATGTATGTATGCATGTATGTATGTATGTCTGTATGTATGTATTTTCAACCGAAAAGAAAAATCTTACCTGTAATGATTGTTGCTTGCCAGTAGATGGCGGGGGCGCACCTGAATCCACGTGGCAATGGCATCAATCAAGGAAGTAAATTCTAAAATATATACACTCAAATTCAGAGGTTAAATTCACAGATCATGTGTTCCGGCATATGTCGAGCGCTGGACTCAGCCAAGCGGCACGGAAGACAGTGCCCAATAGGGGTAGCAGAAGCCAAAAATTTCCCTCCCTGATCCACCCGAGGTCTGGGCCAGTCGGGAGCCAGTAGCGGTATGCAGCTCTGGTTGCTTGGCCCATGCCACGAGGGGGGAAAAACCTACACGTTCGGGCACCAGGTAATGGCGAATCAATCCCACACCAGTTAGGTTTTAAAGGGGTATTTATTTTGGGGGGTTAAACTTACATACACACAAATCGTCAGGAAAGGAGCCTAGTCATTGCAGCAGGAGCCAGAATCAAGCACCGGAACCAAGGGAGGCCGAGCTGAGACTTGGTTTTAAAAAACCTTGGTATATAAAAGAGAAATATACCACGCCCCAGTGGGCTGATATTTTCAGTGGCTATTGGCTGAAGGAGCGGAAGGCTCTCCCGCAGCACTGTTGGGTGTGGGCTCCCTTTTGTTGCATGGAACACAGTTTGGATCAGTCATGGGTTGAGCACTTCCATGAGTTATATGACACCTTTGCCTCAACATATAGTGCAGATAGGAAGGATTGTAGATCAAAGGCTTTGTTGATGGGTTGATGTCCCAGTCCCAATGCTAAGAGTCTTTTCTTGTTAGAAAAGATGACAATTTTGGTTTCCACATCCCCATTAATGGGAGACGTTACTAGCGTCATTTTTATAGACTCCAAAAGGCTTCCACAGCACTAGGATTTTATATCATCCCCCAAAACCCCCAATTCCAGTTGTCTCTCCTAATTTTCCATATTTTCTTGCTTTTAATCTACTGTTGTTATTGGGTAAGAAATGGATTTTCTAATAAAGGGCCTAGATTTGAACTTGTTTGGAATTCCATTCTGTAAGTCCCATTTCTTTTAAATTATGGTTTCAATATTTATATAAACAATTAATAAAAGGGAATAACTTTATTGCTGTGGATAGGTAAAAGCCCTCTAAACTTTTGTATTCAGGCCTAAATGACAAATTTGATGGTATCATGTGGTGGAATCTTCAGTAACTCACTAACCAGGGAATTAGATTCCATATAAAATAGTATGACTAAGATTTTTATTTGAATTCTGCCTTTCTTCTATATTTTTGAAGAAAATTAATACTATGCATGAGGACACAGTCTTGATCAGATATCAAAACAGCCTGAAAGAAACAGCTACCAACTACTTACCAACTTACTGTAAGTGACACTCTTCCCTCTTGAGCTGCCTGAAGTAATTTCGAGTGCTCGAGTATACTAGATTCTGTTTTTGATGAACCATCACCCATGCTGGATTGAATTTTTGCTGATGCAGCTATATTTTAGTAATTTCTGATCCTACATGTAGTCCCTCACCAATACTCCTAAAATAACCCAAGTAAAGCTCACTAATTTACCATGGTAAACATTAATTGGATTTGTACTTTGGCCCATTATCATTTCTCTGTCTTTGGTGAGTAGACATTTCCTTACATCTTCTGAAGAATGCTGTAGTGCAGCAATAGATCTAAGGGGATTATTAATAATAGTAATAAAATTCAGGAGAAATGGATTTAAGAGAGAGACAGAGAAAAATGACACTGAGAATAAGACAAGTGAGTTAGTGGTGCATGGATATGGTCAATATAAATTTAAAATGAATTATAATTTAAAATAATAAAATTATTCAAAATTAACTAGATTGTGATACCACTGTCTTTGTGATATTTTATATATATAAAACGATGCATGTTTTACCTATATAACATATGACAAATATCACTAATTACTAGTTGTGTATATAATATATTGCTCTTCCTCCTTTCTTCCAATCATGATTCCTCCTCTGCATGATTAGTTTTATTTTAGTGGAATGTTTTGATTGCCTACTTTTTTAACGCAGATTTTACGTTATGTTCCTACTGGCTGCCATGCCATGTAAATTAACCACATTTTGGTAACAAACAAACTGAAATTAATCTTTAGCAATATACAAGAACACTGTTATTAACACATTTTTGAGATTACAAATTACATGTATGCATATCATGCATTCATTAACACATATTTACTGCTCTGTTTTTGAAGAAACAAAGGAGAAGTTATAAGCAAATTTAATATCAATTCTTCCCACTACTACTGATTCTTTTTTGCTTTGCTACTTTTATAGCACAATGAGGGGTGTTTCTGCTCTTTAATTTTAGTCTCAAATATTCTTATTTGTTTTTCTTATAGGAGTTTATAATTTTACTTATATTTTGCATATGTGGGTGCCTGGCTGTGGATATGTGTACCAAATATGAACATGGTTCTTTCAGGTGCCAGAAGAAATGATTCGAGTTTCTAGACATGTAGATATGCAATGAGCAGCCATTTGGATGGTGGGGAAAGAACCACAGTCTTTGTTTTTCACCCTGGAACTAGCTACTAGCTCTTGTAGACCAGGTTGGCCTTGAACTCACAAAGATCTGCCTCCCAAGTAAAACCGCAGTCTTCTTTTACTGTTCCCCAACAGTTCTTAGCTTCTCTACATCTCTATACTAGCATTTTAATGACCAAGTTCCTCAATAGCAATTCACTAGGATTTTGATTATCATATATATATATATATATATATATATATATATATATATATATATATATATATATATATATATATTTGACATTCACTTTATTTTCTCCCTTCATCATGAAAAATATACAACATCCACAAAGAGGGAGGGGTTCTATTTTATGTGATGAGTTGATTCACTCTTTTCTTCATTTTATAATTTCAATTTGACAGTAGTTTTCAACTTTATCTATGTAGTCATATAGAAAACACAAAGTATAATTTATTTAAACATCTACAATCACTTTTTACTATGGTGCTTTGTTTTCCATTTTAACGTTTTTATGTTTCAGCACTTTATGGAATGTTTGTAGCCAACCATTTATTTCTTAGATCTAAAGTATATGATTAATTGTGTGTGTGTGTGTGTTGGCATTTGTTTAGTATCAAATGTAACAAAATCCAAAATTAGAGGGATTTTTTTCCTAAATTTATGTGGCCATTTATTTGCTATCAGACCATTCTTTGTATAAATTAGCTCAAATGTATAATATGTGTTCATAATATGGCAGTTTTAAATTGTTAGTGAAATACATTCATAAGCTGTAAATACAGGAATCAGAAAATAATGTTTAATAAAGCAGTTCATAAACTGAGTCCGTGTTTTACAAACAAACTCTCTAAGAAGCATTTATAAAAGTTCAAGAAAAGACCTAAAGAGAAAGATGTTCTAAAACTATTTTTTCACAACCAGTATTATAGTTCAAGATGAAAAATGCCTTTGTTTACCTTCTTTTCTTTCATTTCCTTTCCCTTCCCTTTCTTTCCTTTCCTCTTTTTTCCTTTCTTTACCTCCCTCTTCTTTCATTGTTTTTCTTTTATTTCTCTTTTCTCTTTGAGGAGTGCCCTTTGCACTTTTCAGAAAACTCTGACATTAATTCCCTAAAGACACTCTGATGTACAAATTTTGTTTTGCTTTATTCCAAGCTATTTGGTGAAATGTCTGATGAACATCTCTGATTATTTTTTTCTCTTGATCTGTCAGCATTATATATGACCATTCTGTATATAATTTACCATTACATAATCATTTATATTTATTGTGTGAGTACTACACTGAATAAATTTTGTCCTGCCACATGGATAAAATTTTCAAGCTTATGTCGTGTTTAAACAATTTTCTTTCCTTTTCCAATTTTAATTTTAATTTTTATGTGTATTTAAGTATTACTTTACATGCACGTAATATGCCATATATGAACAGTGTGTGTATATGCCAGAAGATGTCAAATATTCTGGTCGTGGATTATATGAATGCTTGAAACTAAATGCTGGTTCACTGGAAGTACATCCTTTGTTCTTAACTACCCTCTCATCTCTGTAATACCAACATTTATTTTCAACACATACTGGCCTTCAGCAAAGGCCAGTGAAGAGATGATCTTTTCCTAGGTGCTTCTCTGGCTTTTATGACTTATGTATACAGTTAAATAAAGAGTCATTGCAGAAAATTGTCAAATACAGCTAAGAGTTTATACATGTGGCTTAAAATGGGAAAGTTGGGGCTCCTAGGAGAATCTCACCAGCAAATCACATTTGTCATAAGGTCTTTTTCATCCATTTCAATTCCTGAGGCACACATATGAGAAAATAACCTTGTCAAAGTTATATTACTGTGACTGCAACCTGTCGGTGATGTTGAATATATGTAAAAACAAATTTATCTTTGTTGAATTTCCCTGAATCCCAAACATACCTATGCAAACTATAAAGGGGTTATGATTCAGTTAGCATTTCAACTATTAATTCTTAATGATACTCATAATATAATAATCACTTTTTGCAAGACTATATATTTGGTAATTTTAAAGTTTTTTAAATTTCACTGAAATTTCAGAAATATGTGTCTATTAAGTTTCAACAGTTTAGCCTCTGTGGAAACACACTTAAATAATTGAACTCAATGGAAGTTTCCAAAGTAAAGCAAGATTTCAAACCCTTAATATTGGACAAATTTTGATCAAGAATGCAAAATATAAAAGAACTAGCCATATAGTGAAAGTTATGACTACCTGTGTATTTTTAAAATACATTTCTAGGAATTAAACACATACAAAATTTTACTTCCCCATCTCTGTCTCCAAGTCCTGAATTCAATGCAGAAAGCTGCTTGTGGTAAGGGTTGGCAGCAGCAGCCTCTGTTGTGATGACATGAACTGCCATCCCTGGCAGCTGGGTCTAAGTTTGGTCCCTAGTCATTTTCCTCCAACCTAGTGATTGGATCCACTGTTAGCTATTGTGACAGCTGTTCAGCTGTATTGAGATTTGGTCTATTATTTATTATTTATTGCAAATTACAGCCCAGCACAGTTAAGCAGAACTATCTACTCGATATAATTGAGCCCAACAAATTTTTTTACTGCAAAAACCTTGGTTTGGAGTATACGATATTACGGCACTGGAGAATTCCATAGTCAGCAAAACCAAGAAAATCGGTTTGCAGGCTGTGCTCACTACAGATACTCCTTGCTTATCACTTTTGTACAGCAGTAGTTTAAGGGATAAACCCTGAGAATTTGTGGAGAACAAACTGAATAAGGAAGAACTATGTATTATGTGTTGTATGACCTTTAAATATTTTAGCTGTTCAAAATTATGATGTAAAAATTTTATAAAACTACTTCTAATAAAATACAAAGTATACATTGATAGACATAAATATGAAACTGAAAATACAATTAATATATAATATATTATATAATATATGTAATATATATAATTTTGGGAGTACAGTTTTTACAGCAAATTAAAGAGTATTTTGCTTTGGTTCTATTATCACACATTATGATAAATTTTCAAATTTTCTTCATGACATTTTTCTTTGTTAATCTATTATTTACAAGAACTATTTAATTTAAGATCAACTGAAGATTTCTTAATGTTTTATAGCTACTGTTCTTTTTAACTTTACCTCTCTTTTATGCTCATAAAGTATTTTATACGATTTCGCCGTTTTGAGAAAATATGTCTAATTTCATTATTCAGTATGTGGTCTTTGTGAATATAACAGATGAATTTGAAAAGACATATTTTTATGGAGATTTTGTATTTACTACTCAGACTAGAAATAATAAAAGAATGCTTTAGTTAAACTAAATAATCAATATCTTTGCTTCTTATAATTTTTGCTAATGAAAGATTTATTATAGTATAATATGTTTTACTTCATCGATTTTTGTTTGCACTAAAGTGTTAAATATCTTCATACAGTGCTATTTAGAATATAGGCATACCATATTAGCAAAATACCCTGGTGTTTTTCATTTTTAAAAAAATTTTTACATGAATAATTAACAGACATTATAAATTTTATTTATTTTATTCCAAATGTTGAGTCAAAGGCCAGACAGTACATCTCATTTAAAATCAGAGGAATACAAAATTAAAATTCATATGTGCATATAGAATAAATAGAAATAGAGAGGAGGCAGGAATAGCAGGTGTCAGAGTAATACATGAGAGTGGAGGTATTAGCAAATAATGGATTAGCTACATAAAAATAATTGTCAAAGAACAAAATTAATAAATAAAATTTATACCACAATTTATTAACCCATTAGTCTTCTGCGACATTACATTGGGAAGGATACAAAAGGTCATATTTTTCCTTGGTCAGATGCTGATGAGAAACGAAAGAAAACACTATATGCAAGTCGGGAATGATAACCTGGTGTGTTTTGTTGGTTCACTTGCAGGAACTGGAGTATCTCATACGCAGTCACATCACCGTAATGTACTCCCCTGCTAGGATAATGACTCCTGTAAACAGAAACTCTCCTAGTCCTTGATAAACTTTCAGGGAGTTCTGGCAAGGAATTTCCATCCTCCAGTAATTATTACTGTCTATGTAAGCTTGGATTGTGGCCTTTTATATCAAGTAACTTCTCAAGTGTGGAAAGTCCTAGAAGTTTAATGATTTTTTTTGTGAAACTTGCATGTTTCCTTCTGTTTCTAAATTTTATAAACACTGTCTCTTCCATTTTAAATCTAAATTTTAAAATAGCCCATGTTGTACATATGTTTAAAATAGCCTGTGTTATCCATTTGGCAAATATATTGCAAATTTCCTGTATGGCATTGTGGTTTAACAGAGAATGGCTAAACATATAATTTAAAATTATGTCTTTGAAGGTTACTAACTATACAGTATTCACATGTACTGCTTTTTCTTCTACTAATATGACTTAAATTACAAGGAATAATGAATAACATCTTATAGATGACATTTTATATATGTGTGTGTATAAACTGTATGTGCATGTGTTTGTGTATATACTTTCAGCATAAATATAAAACTCAAAATTATCTCCCATATTTCTACATAAAGACACAGGTAAATAAATGAAGCCTCAGATATTACTTAATATAAATATCAAAAAATCGGGGAACTCTCCAGAAGAAAGCATATTTTTATTTTTTTTCCAATGTTGCTTTTTTACCTGAAAAAAACAACATGAAAATTTTGAAGTGAAGAATCCATATGTCAGTTTTATTATGTGACTTTTGGGACTATGGAAAATGGACAGAAATGCACTCTACAAAGAGAAAGCCCAATTAACACTTGAGAGTTCATGTTGGGTCTTCTCAGGAGATGTTAACAAATTCACTAGATTACATAGTGAATTTAAATAGTTTTTTCTCATATACCACATTTATATTATTGATTACTTATCACAAACAACATTATCAAAGGATCAAATTATATGAGTCAGAATTTATGAAATTTCTTCAGCTACTATAGATATCCAATGTCAATCTGTCTTCTAAATATGTCAGAAGTATCAAAAACAGGAGATACTGGGCATATAAAAAGTTAATATATCATTGAATAATGCAAAGAATATGCAGTAAAGAATGAAAAATTTACATATTTCATATTATTTCATATTATTCTCATATAAATCATAAACTATACTAATATATGCAAATTTAATGAGAATCTTTTTCTTAAAATTTGGTTCTGTGTCTTACAATCGGTTATCAAACTTCTACAGCCACTTCAGAAATCAATATGGCAGCTTCTCATAATTGTGAATAGATATATCTCAAGATCCAGCTATGCTCAATACTGGACATATACCTAAAGGACACTCCATTGTATCACAAGGATACTTGCTCAACTATGTTCGTATGTTCATAGCAACTTTATTCATAATAGCAAGAAATTGTAAATAAATTAGAAACACCTCAGCTAAAGATTGAACAAAGAAACTGTGATAACTTGCACAATGGAGTATTGCTTGGCTGTTAAAAAATGATATCGTGAAATTTGCAGGAAAATGAATGGAACTAGAAAGAAATACTCATTGTTGAGATAACTGAGAATAAAGACAAATATGGCATGTATTCACTAGTAATGAATATTAGCTGTTAAGCAAATTATTGCCATATTCTCCATAAGTTGAGAGATTAGATAAAGATTTCAAATAATAGTGTTATAATTACAGAAGTTTTAAATAAATTTGTTTAATAAATGTTTCTTTTCTCATTTGTTCTCCATCTGAACTCTATGACTTGTTCCTTGCCACTTTCAATTGTCTCCTCTAATTACATGTTACGTGAAATATCACGTACTCTTGTGCCACATATATCGGCACCTTTTGATCCTTTCTCATTGTTTTCTTTCTAGCTATATAGTCTAGGACAATCCTTAAACACCTTTAGTAAGTAAGGTCCTTCATACATACATACAGAAAGACAGACAGACAAGAGAAATTTGGATAGGATATATTATACTTTATACCTTTCCTGAAACTTTCAAAATGTAGTTTTTTTTAATCTAGTTAAATTTATGAGGGAAATTCCTATATTACACAGTTTATACTTTGGTGATTACAACTATGATAGTTTAAAATCAGTAATTCATTTAAATATGAATTGATCATTTATTGTAATTAAATAAATGAAAAATGAATTATATTTGGAATATTAAATACTATGAGTTAACTTTTCATTGCAAGAAATAGCATCTTTGTACTCATGAAAATGTAACTCCCCACATCCTTTCCTAGCAAATTCTGATCTCTAATCCCCAGGTTTTGTCTATACTAGCCATTTCATTTTAGTAGAATCCTCTTTGTCCTTTTAGTAACGTTTTTGACGTAATAATTACAAGGTTGAAAACAGCCAGTGTATATTTTCAACCCTCTCTTTGCTACAGGAATGCATTTTCTCTTTTGTACAGTTTGCTTTTTAAATTCTGCATCATTATAACCCTTTGCGGATGCTCTTTCTGTTGTCGCTGTGACTCATTCTCACTAGCACCCAACAAAAGCGCCATGATGTGAACTCTAAAGCATTTGCTCCTGAAGCTACTCTTCTTTTCACAGAACTGTTATTTCTTCTGTGTAGGTACAAGACAGGCAAGTATTATTGAAATGTTGTTGACGTTGGCAATGCTTTTGTCAACCCCTTTGGCAACTTGCTCACACTGACTAACTACAGTCGGAAGGTAAATGTTAGCTTCCCTCTATCTATGGTGAGAAGATTAGAAATGCTGTGATCCACACTAATTTCCCAGGGAAATTGAGATTTTCTTGCCAATTATGCAAAATTTGCTTGACAAATACACATTTCCTGGCAACCTTACCTCTCTGTATTCATTTTTCCTTTCCTGTCAGTATTCATTCATATCACAAGATAGACAAACCACTATAGTTGAATTTCTGCCTGAGGCTGTTTTTCGGAGAGCCTAAACAAAGTATCTTATTTGCTATGAGAAGGAATCTAAAAAATTCAGACAAAACTCTGATTTTGTATATTCAGAATTAAACATATTTATAACTTGCCTGCTATATAATCATGGTTTGGGTTCAAGACCCCTCAGTTTTATATGCCATCTCATAGTTTTGAGCCAGGTAGATGTAGAGTTGGAAGTTGACAAAAGTCAGCTTAGAAACCTTTGTGATATTTATTATACACAGGTAAATAGTTCAAACCATAGTACCAGAGTTCTTAGATACTATGGGCCAGTAGTAACCTTGTTAGAGAACTCATAGGCTAGAAAGCTTAGGAAAAGAGGAAGAGGAATATTTTGTTAGTATTAAACCAGAAAGCCAGGAATTCTGCTATGAACTATGTAACTTGTGGTCTGTCCTGTTTTATAAGCATAGGAAGTGGGGTTCAGAAACAGGAACTGTGAGCGCAGAAAATATCAATCTGTCTGGAAGATTAGATTACATTAGTTTATATATGGGGCACCTTGTCAATCTTTAAGTTCTAGAGAATCATAGACCTTCTGTCTTTCCAGGGTTTGACAATTATTTTTGTTAATTTGCCTTTGTTTTTGGAGACAAGTTCTCACTATATACTGTTGACTATTCTTGAACTCACTGTGTAAACCTGGCTGCCTCTGAACTCACAGACATATGCCTGTCACTTTCTGTAGAGTACTCTAGAGAAGGCACATGTAGCCATGATAGGAAGAGAACCTTGCCTATTCATAGAAAAATAAAACACATACAAGGAATTTCCTAAATTCATGAACAAAAATCAATTTAAAATGAAACAAGCAAAATATCAAAAAAACAGAAAACCCAAAACTAAGAACAAACAACAACAACAAATAAAACACTAAGTATCTAGGGCTGGAGAAAAGGTTCCAAGTGCCCTTCCAAAGGATGGGAATTCAGCTAATCATGCCACTCCCAACAAATTATACCTCTATCTCCTAACAAGCCATATCCTATTTCTGTTTTCAATGCCATATTTACACACATGTCATATGTGTTCATGTATGTGCATGCATGTGTGTACACACAATTTGAAAATAAAATAAATCTAAAAATAAAAGAAATCTGTTTTTAAGTGTTGATAAGGTTGCAGGCTGCATCTTAAAGTTATAAAGTTTGCCATGAATCCTACATAAAGATAAGTGTCATACACCTTGGGAAGCACTGATTTGTGTAAAATTCTATTACTTGAGAGAAGTGAATAACAGTGGCATGCAGTAGCATAAGGTTGCTACTTAAAATAAGAAAAAACTCAAACAGAAGCACACTGGACTAGTCAATGAGTAGGTGAGCTCAGAAGACAAAAGCCAGAATCCCAAACTTTAATCATTTACAGAGCACTGTTTCCACATATAATAAAACAAATGCTGAAAACTATAGAATCAATACAGTAGAGACAATTACAGTGTTGCAAAAAGACTTTGGTAAGTCTTGTTATGTATGAACTTACCAAAAGAAAGGAGTAGCATATCGAAATTTATGAAGACACACTCTGGCATAATGTAGTATCCAGTAGAGTAAACTTGTGGACAGACCCTAGTGGCCAAAGGCCCTCTTCTGAAAGCAGGTAATCTATGTGATTATGACAATGCAAAACTTTCTTAGGAGAATCTATTTCAGATAGATGGCATAGCATACATTCAGCGCCAATGTCTCTAGGTCCTGTGGCACTAAAAACAGTGAGTTTTTACCTCCCAGGAAATTCCTTAAAGACATTTTTGGCTTGGAAAAAAAAATATGGGTTTGGTGGGTCTACCCTACAGGTTAATATTCATCCAAGACATTTTTGTTGCTGTTGCTGTTTTACATTCACTGCTGTCAGACCTTTCATTTAATAACTGTAACCCTTTGATATCTATTGCCAACTCACACATAATCCTACTCAGAATTTTTCCTAAAAAAATTATAAATTACTAATCCCATCTTGGAAAGTGACATTCTACAGCAAAATAATATTGATATGCTTTTTAAAGGAGAATGGTTATAAAATTAATTAGTCTCAATTTTGTAAATACACACATCCCTGTGGAGTACAAATGATGGTATATATCTCGTATACATATATGAAATCAGATATGTGTGACCTTTGGAAAATTCTGGTGCTGAAGTGTCTGTGTATAGTGGGAATCTAGAACTGTAACCAAGGAGATGGTGTTCTAAGGTGTGTACAGATATGTATCTAAAACAATGAATCCTGAGCTTTCTCCTAGTATCATCTGTGACATCGTTATTTAGTATTGGGATGAATTATTGAAATAAAATGCGTTACAGTAAAGCATTTTCAGACTTACTATGGGTATCTTGAGTCAGATCTTGCCTTCATATAAGAAACTATAAACAAAACAAAACACAGACTGCCTCATAGTAGCTTTTTCCGGCTTGTTGCTGCTGTCTGTTGTGCAATACCTGTTTCCTGAGGACAGCGGGTGAAAAGAAAGGGAAATTCCAGGAGATTCCAAAGCAGAAGCTCTTTATTCCAAAATGGTAATTTTTTATGGGGTTAGGGAAATTATAAACTGCAGCAAAAATGTTTCTGGTTGGTCCTTATGAAACTGCCAGCCACTGCTGCTGTGTTGCGATTGGTTAAGGATGAACGTCATTAGTTACCGTGCTTTTGGTCTGCTGACAGGTTGTCTTGACCAATTTTGCTTACTCTTCCGAGTTTGTATGTGCTTGCTTGTGCTTGCACTATCTCACTGGCTTATCGCATAACATTCTAAGTAAAATGTACATATCACTTCCATGAAAGAGTGATGAAGCTTCAAAGCTAGAGAGAAATCCTGTCTCGAAACTCGGCGGGGGGGGGGGGGGGGGGGGGGGCGGTGATATACAGTGATTTTCTTTTTGGATTTTCTTTTGGATTGGTGATGGAGTGCATATGGTCTTCTGATCTTCCACAGATGGATAAAGAATTCATGAACCTTCAGGGTATATATTTCCAGTTTTCCAGTGACAAAAATATTTGGATTCCAGTCTGGACAAGCTGTAGGGTTTTCATTTGTTCTTTCAACTAATAAGTGAGTTTGGTTTGGTTTGTGTACCTTAAACACATGATTTTTACATGTTGCATTAGTGACTTTCTTTTTATTTATTTATAGGGTGGAGGAAGGAAAACATGCTGAGTTAATTTTGAAAAAGGTTGTCTTAGGGCTATAAACTAGCAGAAAAATAGAAGCCTTATTTAATAAAATACTTTCAATTTTTGTTTGATACGTTCTTCTGATACTGTAACAATAATGAACTCCACAGTTATAAAACATATGTCACTTGTATTATTTTGGTTCTAAAGCTGAGTTTTAAAATTTATGACAATATACAAATCTGATAAATTGATTAATTATCCTTAAAAATAATAGTATGGTGATTCTATATACCATGATACAAAATAATGATTATTGCATGTATGCATTCTAGATCAGATAGTTCAGTAAAAAAATTCCTTTCCCTTTAAATTAAGAACATAGTAATTTTTAAAAGTTCAATGATTTCCTCATACCATATCTGAAGGATCTCTGTGAAACAACCAAATCTATGAAAACATTGAACCACTTAAGTGAATTTCCATTTTCGAAAGTGAATATTCTTTGTCAATATGTATGAATTTTAATTATTGGTCATTGCTAATTCTTTTCAAATATGGGGCTTTAACTTTTTTCTATGAAGTTTGGAGCTCCTGTAGCTTATGTGCAATTCTCCAAAAATTTTAAAATAAAAATATTTTTTCTTTAAGTAAAGAAGCCTGTGCATTGTCCAGGCCATGTCACTTGCATGACACTTGTGTTTATGACCATCTTTCAATGTCTAAATAAGCATTGTAAATAAACTGTAGATATAGAGAAATACAGTCTGCAATGCTCTCATCTATAATGTGAATTTAAGCCATTTGTAACTCAATATAAGGTTCATGTAATGTGACTCATATAAACAGTGGTGTGCTGTATAATTATCAGTTTCAAAGAATTGGAGTTAACACAAAGAAATATTATGATTCTTCAAGTTTAAGTTCATTTAATTATTACTGTTGATACTGTATACACACACACAGAGACACACAGACACATACACACAGACACACACACAGACACAGACACACACACAGACACACAGACACACACACACACAGACACACACACACACACACACACACACACACACACACATATATATATATATATATATATATATACCCTGTGAGACAAATATAAATCCCAAAATTCAATTAACCTTTACAAGGATTATAGTTTTATATGTGTTATCATCACTATTCCTCAGTTATTTCATTATTTATATGATTCTATCGCTTTTCTGAAATATTCAAAGTTCATGAATATTCCTCATATCCTGTAAGTTGTTACTAAGGTCAGTCATCCTTCTGATATGAGCTATTTTCTCTGATATCAAAACTGATTCTGTTTTAAGAAGAACTCATCAGATTTCAATGATCCTATCAATCTGTTAGTCTGCTCAAAAGAAAAGAATAATGTTTTCACAAATTTTACTGTATAGAATGGTGATTCTAGTTCATGGGAATATATTTATGTCTTTAAAATCACTGAGTAGACTCTTATTTTTTACTTCAAAACTGTATTTGAATAACGTAGAGTTAGATAGCTTGATTTAATCATTCCTGTAAGTCTGGGAATGAAAACAATTTATGTAAATGTATTGGACTTCTCTTATGTGTCTGGTTCAATTCCAGATATTCACTTGTGTTTTAACTTTGCATCTTTCCTAAAAGGCAAGCTCACAATTATACTCTGGATTCAGTAAGGAAAACAATCCGACATGATTCAGTTGTTACATAAATCCAATACATTACTTCCTTCTTTATTGAATAGTATAAGAGAAGCTAAAATTAATGAAAAATATGAATAAACAACTTTCTAAAAGTTGCCATCCACTATTGATTTTGATTTAGGAGTTATAAATAATAAAGAAAAATAAGGAAAAGAGAATTAAACTTGTTCATAATTACTTTTTATAATAGTCTCCAAAACCCTTAAGTAAAGAGTATTTGAACATTTATAAAGGGGTAGCCAAGTGTCTGCAGAGACCTGGATACTGTGATATTGTGGTATGGTTCTTTAATGGATATTTTTAATTCATATCCAAGACATTCTTTTGCAGGGTGACTGGTTCAATCTTTTGAGAGGATAAAAAAATGTGGTTATGTCTAATAGGATGACTGAGAATTCATATGAGTAGTACCAATTTCCAACTTTACTCAGGGAAAATTGAATTTTTCTTCTTGCCTACGGCTTTCATAAAAATTTCAGTCGAAACCACATTGTCCGAAAAGACCTGTGGGGTTCCCTGCCCTGGAGTCTGACTATAATGTATCTCAGCTTGTTTTCTCTTGGTAGCATTGCAATCACTCAGTGTGACCTGGATGTGTACACTTGGGTTTCGGGACCTACTAAATGACTTTACTCTGTGCTCAAACTAAGAGGTGTCTGACTAGATTTGAAGTTTGCTGGCATAAATATTCAGTTCCACAGTGCTGTTCAGTTCTTAGTGCTCATGAAATTCTTTGTTCTCTTTCTCAACAATACTGATGTTTTAAATTTACATTTATCAAGGGCTATCTCCAACAGGCCAAATAAAAGAGAAGCCATTTTAATAATAACTTTTAATATTAAAGCTCAGCTCAGTAAAATTCAATTGAGATGAGATGATTTTAAATACACGAATCTTCATTTGCAGACTATTTAGTATGATATAGTACATGTTTGGAGTGAATATGCATCTTCTAAATAAATTATATTTGGTGCATACAATAATACATGTATAGTATGTATAAAAAAGAAAAACTGATCTTACAATTATGGCATATATTATGTGCTTATGTCTTTAATTCTGATGATTATAATCCCCTCATATTATTTAAAAGCACACTACCGTTCAACTTTGGCAAATTTCTTTTTGGTTGAGGATGATTTTAATACAATGCTCATGACTGAGAATGAATAACATTCTAGCCACAAGGTGGTGGCTCACACCTTTAATACAGAGTCAAGCAGATCTCTATGAGTTTGAGGTCTCAAATAGCTGGTCTCAATAGCTAGGACAGCTAGGAATGTGACATAGGGAAAGAGAGAAAGAGACAGAGAGAGATGCAGATGAAAACAAAAAGTAGGTAATTTAATTAAAAAGAATGAAACAACTACCCTACTTAATTAAGAAGATGAATAAACTATTTTTATAACTGTTATCTGTTTCTTAAACTGTAACATTAGGAAATTGACTCTTTCAAGTTTTTAATATTGTTTTCCATGAGATTAGTCACACTTAGAAGAGTTTGCCTTGTAAAATACAGAGTATAATCAACAATAGAAATATGTGAATTTGCTGAGAGGTGGGAGTGTAAGCCCTTTAATCCCAGCACTTTGGGGGCAGAGGCAGGAGGATCTTTATGAGTTCAATACCAGCATAGTCTACAGAAAAATTTCCAGAAATGGCTCCATAGTTGTCTCTAAAAACCTAAAACGAGGAAATTTGTGAATTATTGCTTACTGAAAGAAGATGATGAAATTGATACCTTTACAAATGCTTCATTTTTAAACCTCTCTTGCAACTAAAAGTTTATGTTATTTTATTTATAAAACCTAGATTTTTTCACAAGGTCATTAATTTTTTCTATTTACTTTTAATGGAAATAAATTTTTAATATCTGCTATGTTCAGGATACAAAAAAATCAATCATTGATCATTTATGAATCATCTCTCTTCTTGAAATTGAATTGTAAAACAACAGTAGGTAAAATAAATACTTAAGATCCTAAGAAGTTTAAGATCAAATGAAATATGAGAAATATTTTATGTCAAAGATTTGTAGCCAAATAAATGGGATTATATGTGTTCTTGGAGAAAGGTAAACTGCTTAGTGTAACACGAGGAGGGGGCTGCTTGTTTGTGTTTTTGTCCTGCCCTGTTCCCCCAGCTGTTTAGTCTCAGAGAAAAATCACACTGAAATTTTTATAAGTTATAAAGCTGATTGGCCCATTAGGTCTAGTCTCTTACTGGCTAACTCTCATATCTTGTTTAATCCATTTTTCTTATCTATTTTAGCCATGTGGCTCAGTACCTTTTTAGTGGGGCAGCTCACATCCTGCTGCTTTGGTTATCGGGGCAGGAGTGGGAGGAATCAACTTCCTCCTCCCCAGAATTCTCCTGCTCTCCTTGCATCATTTCCACCTCCTGCCCGGCCAATCAGCATTTATTTAAAACATGATTGACAGAATACAGACAATTCTCCTGTACCACTTACCCCTTTTTTTTTTAAAAAAAAAAAAAAAGGAAAATATCCATAGTCCATATTTTGGGAATGTGGGTGTAGTATTCCAGGCTACTTCCTGCTGGTTGGGGGCACTGATAATCTTATGGGGACCTAAAGAAAATTTAGGGTTATAATCAAATCCTGTTGAGTCTTGATCATCTCAGGTTCAGTCCTGAACCTGTTCTGGATGAAGAACTCAGACATCTGGGCCATCTGTTGCTACCGGAGATTGCTCAGGTGGTCTCCCTTGGTCAAAGATGATTTTTCTTAACTCTGAATAAATCCAGAGCCTCTTATTTTCTGTGGAAACAAAAGCAAAATCTCTTCTCCAAAGTAACATATCTTTTGACTTCAATTTTGAAGCCAAGCTATTTTCAAAATACCTTTCTTGGATTGATTCTGCAGCATTTATAAGCAAATATCTTTTAGCAGCTGTTACTCCTTCCTCAGCATTTAAACAATTCAAAGAGAGCATAATAACATATAGTATCAAGATTCTCCGTGTATTTTCCATCTTTGTGTGGCTTTATTTTAACCTCTATTTCTTTTATTTTTACTCTTAACTTTTGGCTTTTTGAGACAGGTTCTCTGCATATCTTTGTCCTGGAACTCCCTCTGTAGACCAGGCTATCTTTGAACTCCCAGAGATCCATCTGTCTCTGCCTCCCCAGTGCTAGGATTAAAGGTGTGTACCACCACACCCAACTATTCTCTTTCTTTTTTATTTTAAGGCTTTAAACTTTTTTCCTTTCAAGCCTGCATATATTTTTAACACACTGTAAACCACTTAGAGGCTGTCTTACTCTTTGAATCACTCTTTACTGTATATCTCTCTCTTTCTGACCATGTGGGTCTTTAATTTGCTAAGGAATACGGAGAAGACAACAGTCAAAAGCTCTTAAGGCTTTTCAAGGTCCTTGCCAGGAAGAAAGCTGCAACATTGTTTCCATAGTCTGGACTGCCTGCTTGAAAGAGTCAGAGTTTTCCCTGGCAGGATGGCCCAGAAAGCCGACATTTTAAAACAGTGCAGCTTTTTTCCTAAAATGCTTTACTCTAGTCTTTCCCAAGCATTCTCAGGCTTTCTGTGGATGCAGTTATCCATGTTGGGCGCCATTCTGTAACATGAGGAAGGGGCTGCTTGTTTGTGTTTTTGTCCTGCCCTGTTCCCCCAGCTGTTTAGTCTCAAGAGAAAAATCACACATAGATCTCTATAAGTTATAAAGCTGATTGACCCATTAGGTCAGGCTACTTATTGGCTAACTCTTACATCTTGATTAACCCATTTTTCTGATCTATTTTAGCCATGTGGCTCAGTACCTTTTTCAGTGGGGCAGCTCACATCCTGCTGCTTCGGTGATCTGGGCAGGAGAGGGAGGAATCAACTTCCTCCTCCCCAGAATTCTCCTGCTCTCCTTGCATCATTTCCACTTCCTGTCTGGCTTTCCCGCCTACACCTCCTGCCCGGCCAATCAGCATTTATTTAAAACATGATTGACAGAATACAGACAATTCTCCATGATTGACAGAATACAGACAATTCTCCCCCACCAGCTTAGTCTCACTAAAGATGATTTACTGAAGAAAATATACGAAAAGCAGGAGTAATTGGTCAAGATTACACCACCTAGAGATCTAAAACTAAGAAATAGGCAGATAAGACACTCAAGACCCACGAACTCTCGGTATTTCACATTTATGTGAATTCATATGATGAGCTGCTCAGTTGTGTCTGGAAAACACCACTCTTTTGATATTATTTTCTGGTTTTCATTCACTCTTCATCTTCTACGGTCATCCAGAGTCTAGGACAGTCATCACTTCCAAGAGTATTTGGGCAACACTAGCTGTACTTGGTGAGAAAATAAAATCTCTAAGTAGAATTAATAAGAACAGGTGATGGATATGGAGTGATGGGGATTTAGAGGAAGGAGGGTGAATATGTTCTAAACACACAATATGCAATTCTTTAAAAGTAGAAGAAAAAAAGACTTCTGTTAAGAAAAAAAATGGTACTTTGCTACTTTCAGAAGAGTGAAGTACTAAACACAGCTTGAGTAAAAGTAATGAGCCCGAGTGAAACCAGAGAATGATGCTCTGTACAAAGAAAAAAGGACCCCATTAAAGGAACTTCACAGGACTTTATGTTCTTTTGTGTGTAAAACGTGAATGAAGGAGGACAGGACATAAACAGTGTCTAAGAAATTAACAGAAATTCCATAATTGAATCTTCTTGAAATTTCTAACATGTATCATAAATATTTCTTACACATAATCATAATGCCATATAACTATAATTCACAAAATTAATAGGACAAAGGATTTTTACAGTTTGAACACCCCATTTGATAAAATCTATGTCAAGCTTTATTAAATATCAAGAAAAAATTATTAAATATGTATATTAGTAAATCAAAACGTAATAGATACTTTTGCTGAATAAAACGCAAATTTCAACATGTCAATTTTTTTTGTTTTTTGCTTTTTTAATTGCTGAGTAGTACTCCATTGTGTAAATTACCACATTTTCTTTATCCATCCTTCAGTTGAGGGTCATTTAGGTAGTTTCCAGTTTCTGAGTACTAAAAATAGTGCTGATATGAATAATGTTGAACAAATGTCTTTGTGGTATGATTGTGCATCCTTTGGGTATATGCCCAGGAGTGGTCCTGCTGTGTCTTGGAGTAGATGGATTCTTAAATTTCAGGCTACAACCCACAAAGATAGATAAGCTGGGTAATAAGAAGGACCCTAAGAGAAACACACATTGGAGGCCTCAGGAAGGGGAAATATTTAAGATCTCCTGCGTAAGCTAGGAGGAAGGTAGAAGGGAGAGAATGGGAGATTGAGAAGGCTGAGTTGTTGGAAGGACAAATAATGAAAGCAAAGAAAGAGATATCTTGTTAGTGGGAACAGTTGTGGGGTTAGGAACAAACCTGGTCCTAGGGAAATTTCGGGGAATCCACGAGGATGACGGCAATTAAGCTTCCTCACAATAATGGAGAGAGTACCTGAACAAGCCTTCCCCTGTAATCTAATTACTGACTACTCTACTGGTAATCATAGAACCTACATGTAATAATTAATGGAAGCAGATGAAGTCACCCTCAGCCAAGCACTGGGTTGAGTTCTTGGAGTTCAGTTGAAGAGAGGGAGGAAGGATCACCTGAGCAGGGGGATCAGGATCATGATGGGGAAAACCACAGATAAAACAGACCTGAACTAGTAGGAAGGAGCTCATGGACTCATGTGATAATAACTACATGGCTTGATCTGTTTGGGGAAGAACTACTTAGCCATGGGACTAGAACTCATTCCAGATGCATGAGTTGACTTTACAGAGTTGATTTCCTATGGTGGGATAACTTGCTAAGCCTTCATACAGTGGGAGTGTATTGACATTTCAATTGTGTTTTAATAAGTAAAGACTGCCTGAAGATATGAGGGTGAAACAGACCAAGTGGTTAGTCCCACAGAACAGGATATAGTAACACACACCTTTAATCCAAATAGCCACACTAGGTGCCATAGAAACTGGGCAGTGCAGGCCTTTAATGACAATGGCTCATATCTATAATCCCAGCCCTAGAGAGGATTATAAAATGGGAGGAAACAGCTCTCAACACACAGTCTCATTTAGAGATTCCTGGAAGCAGGATTACCATTTTCAGACTGAGGTAGAAGTAAGAGCCAGTGGCTGACTCTTGCTTTTCGGGTCTTCAGGTTGAACCCAAATTTCTGACCCTGAGTATTTATTAATTTTGTTTCAGGGGAGGGATTTGGTCCTGCCTCAACTTGGTATGCCAGACTTTGTTGACTCCCTAAGGAAGGTCTCATATCTGTGAGGGGTCAAAGGGGGATGAGAAGAGGAGAGGTGGGGGAATAGGAGAAGAGGAGAGGGGAAACTGAGATTGGTATCTAAAGTGAAAAAATTTAAATAAGTGAAAAAGAAAAAAATCTCTCGAAGATATTTAATTTACTATAAAGGCTTAAAGCCTTGAAGACCTAAATCAGAGCATTGTTATAGGTTGGCTTTGTTTTGGTGAAGGTAGCTCTGGAAGTATAATTGGGCAGAAGGAGGCAGTGATTCACCCCAAGTAATGCAAAGCAAAGAGGACAAGAGGTAGTGGTCTTGCTCCAAAAATTCTTTTCATAAAACCAGAGTTTCTTGGAAACTATTGCCCAGTTTCACTGACCTAATGGCCTCCATTGAGCAATATCTCCCAAAGGTATCACCAGTGCACCAAAGCACAACATAAGGCAGCAAGACTTAAGTAACAATAAAGGATGGAGGTCACTCAGATCATCCTAAGTCACCCCAGTTCTCATAGAATTGTGAGACGTTAAGTATCTGAACTAGCTTCATCATCATTCATTTAACAGACAAATAGGAATGTGATAGTTTCCATGGAATAGAAACAACAGTAAAATTTTGTATGGCAGCTATGCTACTGAAATTAATCATTGAGAATAAACCATGAAGTAGACACTAATTTCATAAAATTATTTGTTAAACACAAAAGCCCTGGGAAATTATATAGCTTCCTTATGGAATATACACTCTACAAGAAGAAAATCAAGACCCAAATACAACTTTATATATGTTGTTTTTCTGCCTGCCATGTTAGGTAGATAATACAAATATTAATGTATGCTTTTCCTAAGAGACTTACAATTGAAATGTCCTAAGAGACATACACTTATTTATAACAGCATATTAAGTTTAGAACTGTTATGTAGAAATTATAGATAAACTTCTAAGAGATGGAAATATTGTTTGGTTATAGGATCACATCAAGGAGTTCTTAGTCCTTGAGTGACAGACAATAATTTTAAAGTCATCATTAGTAAAATGTTTCTGATAAAAGAAATATTATGATTTAATGTGGGTAAACAAGATGCTTGAAACTCCTGAAGCCAGGATTACAGATGGTGGAGAATGACCTGACATGGGTGCTAAGAACTGATATTGTGCCCTTGGAAAGAGCACAGAGTGTTAATCAGTGAACCATCACAGCAGTCCCCAATGGAGCATTTTTAATACATTATGTTTGTGCTTTTCACAGTCTCCTCACATTCACAAGTTTGAGAAGTATTAGCTAACTTCTTTCTAATATTCTAAACTCCTTGGAGGATAAAGAAAAGGTGTTTTTCATATTTCAAAGGTTTTTTTTTTAAACAACAAAGTTAGCATTTTCTCTATTACCATTTTGCACTTTCCTTCTTATAGGAGTGAAGAGGCCAAGTCACTAGAGACCTGACTTTAACAGCCAGCCTCACAAGCAGGTTACTTTCTAATATTGTACAAATATAGGCCTTTTCAAAGAGGTCTGTTTCATTCAGATTGTACGATTAATGTCAAGGTCCCAGAAGGTCATTACTTCTTTCTTGTCAGTCTAACTGACTTGTGCCTCAAGCATCCCAAAGGCACACTTGATTGTTCTAGTTTTATTGTTTGAAAATATGCTGTTTCTATAACTTCTGAGTTATTATGAGTGGGGAGCAAAAAGGTGCATTTTAGGAAGAACTAACAATAAATATTAAGAAGTTCCATTTACCTGAAATACAAATGCTTTTAAGTATCTAAATAATGGGGGCTGTTAAAGTGATTTTGTATCAGGAAGTTGCATTGGGAATTTGAAAAATAGTAAAGGCAAGAGAAAAGTCTTTTTTTCTAGAAATATTGCTCATTATTAACTAAAAAATGATATTAGCAAATGGTTTGGTATCATGCCTCATAACTCTAATCTTCGTACTCAAATAGCAGATGCAAAATTAAAAATGAAATAGAAAAAAAAAGAAAAAGGGAAAGAATTTCCCAAGCCAAATACAGGATTTATAGCTGCTTTATGACTCACCAAATCCCATGGGAATCTTAGTAGGTTTCTATTGTTAAGTAAGCTCTGAGCCAAGAAAAATATATCCTTTTTTTTCCCAATTTCTGTTAGTATAACGGTGTCTTCACATGCTCAATGCATAGTAAATAAGTATAAGAATTATAATGTTTTACTTACAGAAAACCAGATTCAGAAGTTAAGAGAAGGTAATATCTGGAGACCTAAGTGGAACATGCATAGGGCCACTCCCTTCCAAGTCTCAGAGATCATTGTGGAAGAAGAATGAAAAGATTATATAAGTGTATTATGTTATGATATATAATCATTTGAGCACAGTACCACACACAGTTGCACGTGAACTCACAGAGTTGTGAGCTCTTGTATGGAAGAGACTGTAATCACAAGCCAGACAAAATCCCAGCATGAAGATAGGATTTAGGCACAACATCCTACCTCAAGAAATGTAGTTATGAAAAAAAATGCTAGCTTCTCAGAGAAGGGGAGCCAGTTTTCTACAAGTGTGAAGCCTGTCATAGTAGAAAACCACACATCCAAGAAAGTTTAGACTGTATAATTCTGTCTTAAATGACTCCCCTTTTTCTGAAAATACTTTCTTTTCCCATGCACTGTACCCTGATTAGAGTTTTTCTTTTATCTGTATCCACTCTCCTTCTGTCTCTTCATAGCAAAACAGGCTTCTAAGAGACAACAAACTATAAGAAAATGCAATATAATAAGTTTAAATAGAAACCTTCACAACAAATTTATTAAGGCAAATGAACAGAAGACAAAAGCCTAAGAAAAGTGGGCTCTTTTTCATAAGCGTTAAGGTCCCACTCTTTCTCACACTCAGGAGTCCCTAAAAACATTAAACTGAAATCTATGATATACATGACTCAGACCTATGCAGACCCACGTAAACCTCTGTTTGTTACTTCAAAACTGGTTTTATTTTGAAAAGCACAGAAACATTGGTGGGTATGAAATGTTGTTGAATTTTGGAAGAGGAACCAGATTGAATACTATAATGAAACTTTCAACTAGAAAAAATGTGTAAAATGAATACTAAAATGTTAGTAGTATTCTCTGTTGAGAATTTTAATTTAATAATATATACATCCTTTTGATATTCAATGCAATTTTTCCAAAATTAATTCAGTATTCCATGATTACTTTTTTAATACAGGCATTATTCACTTTCATGCAAAAATAATTTCCTTTAAAATAGTTTCATCAACTCTTTGGAAAGGAAATTTAGATTTAAAGATTGGAGTTCAAAAACTCACCATGTTTCTCAAGAGCAGTGTAAAATTTTAATGTATTGATATGTATGTGAGTAATCCATGTTTACAGTTCACTTTGGCCCAACTGATTCTATGGATTAAAATAATTGTTGTATATATTGGATAGAATTTAAATCATTTTATGATAGTATAGACATTATTCAACTTAGAACATGAAACACACTCTTTATCATGATTGTAGCTTTCGTTTGTAAACCTCACTATTGAGGCTGAATGACTGAGATATTATGATCACATGTTGCTCTTATTCATAGCCAGGATACATTTTCCAGCATGCACTGGTTTACAACCACTTTGAAATTCACTATTAGGGCTTCTTTTCTCTTTTCTGGCCTCAGTGTGTCAAAGGATTCATCTCTATCTTTCTCTCTCTCTGTCTCTCTCTCTCTCTCTCTCTCACACACACACTCACACACATGCACACACACATATACATACATATGGGCTAAACACATAAACATATGTTTAAAATCAACCTCTTTATAGCTAACCATATCAAAATTATTATTATTATTATTATTATTATTATTATTATTATTATTATTATTTGGTTTGTCGAGACAGGGTTTCTCTGTAGCTTTTGGAGCCTGTCCTGGAACTAGTTTTTGTAGATCAGGCTGGCCTTGAACTCACAGAAATCTGTCTGCCTCTGCCTCCCAAGTGGTGGGATTAAAGGTGTCCACCACCACCACCCGGCTTTTATATGCATTATTTGTATTGTATTAATTATATCCTGTTATTTTATATGCAAGTGATTTGTTCTGAATATGTTTCCAAATTGATTATCTTTTGCTGCCTACTTTCGATATTTTGTTTATTTTATATTTCTTTTAACATATACAAATGTTGTAGAATAATTCAGTCAAGCATATTAACATCTCAGTACTATCACATGTTGATTTTTGTGTAATAAGAACATCTAAAACTACTCCCCGTCCAGTTTTCAAAAACACAGTAGATTCGTGTCAACAGCAGTCACTTTGCTGCAAACAGACCTACAGAAACAGTTCTTCAAAATTATAACAGCTTACACTTTAATAATAGTTCAAATTCTCCTCAGAAAAATAAATTTAATATACATACTATGCACTATTTTATTAAAATATATGAAAACATTTAAATTATTATTTCAATCATAATATGAAATAATTCATATTCATAAAATGAATTTTGTGTTTTTGATGTCTATAAACAATTTATTTATTTAGTCTCTCTAATTGTTTAATAAGCATGCAATTAAAAAGCATCAATCTCAAATGATGTGTGAGAAGAATTAAGAAGGTATGGATTTATATAAATGACAATTTAATCAAGTAGGTCATTGTTCTTCAACAAGTCATTTGATCAAATTTGTCTTAAGTAACTTTAGTGTTTGCCAAAGAATTAAATGAAGTAAGTATTGAAACAATCAAATTTTAAGTAGTGTAGTGAAGATAAAATTGATAAATATATGCCCCTTTTTGTTGTGAAAAATTTAGTAAAAATATTCCTAATGCTCATGTTTTATTTTCAGATTTGGACATAAAAATTGAATAAATGATATTCAAAACAGTATCTTATTTTTTAAATATGCAGACTACATAATGCCGCAATTGAGCATTATTATCATAAAAATAAAATTTCACTTTATATTAGTGATCACTAAAGCTTCAAATAAATGGAGATTTCTATTTTAACTATTAAGAATAAAATGCAGGGTGTTCTGAAAAGATTTTCTTTTCACTAAATTAAAGAAAGAGCTAAGTTCTAGAAAGAGTTGAGATGTGATTATTTAAAACCAGCATGATGCTGATATTCTTTCATTTGCTTTTTTTATTCCTTTTGAAAAATAGTGGAATTGAATCATAAGTCAATATACACAGAAGCATGGAGATAATGTAAATCAAGTTGCTATAAAATAATGTTCTTCCTCAGGTAAAATTTATAATAATTTTATGGTCTTTCTGGAAATACTAAGTTGAAGGAATTAATTTTACCCAGAAAGTAAATTGCTAATTTCCATATGAAATATACCCATATACTTAAATTCTGCTTATGTCAAAATTGCCAAGAAAATTTCTGCCTGGCCTTGCTTAGTTGAAATTGTCAACATTGCCAATTGATTTCTGACAGCAGAATGTCACAGGAAGCAATTCACAGAGAACATCTACTTGTTTCTCACTCCAAACAAAGAGAAGTCTGGAAACAATTACACAGAAATCTTTTGAAATAGACCACTCAAATCTGACGTGGTGGCTGAAGGCAAATGAAACTTGATGCCGAAGAAACACATACAAAGACGTATCCAAGTTAATCAGGAAGCACAGGAACCATTAATTGTTGTCTTACGGCACATGTCCAATTAAAGATAAAAAGTAGCAGGAGTATATTACCTGATTATTCTTGCATGTAATAGTTTTGCATAACGTAAAGCTAAAAAAGTACTTCAGAATGATGTAAAGCAATTATTGTGAGATTCTTCCAAATTTCCGTTTGATGTGGTATAGGCTTTAGAATAGGAAGAAGCTATCTGTGTGAAATTAAGGTGGATGGAGAAGTAGCAGTACCCAAGATGGAACTGCTGTGGGCATAATGCACCTCTGAAGGGAAATAGATAAATAGAGCTATTAAGGACGAGGAAAGTTTGACCACTGGCTAAACATATTTCTTGATGGAATAACACTCTCCGCAAATGTTGCTAAAGAAGCACTGGGAAATACTTTGAAAACTTCATAGTTTTCCTTTCTTACCAAGCAAGATCTTACCAAGCTTACGTCAAGCTGATTTTTATCGTATTTAACATACATAAAGAATTTATTTACAGTATTTTATTTTACAAAAGCAAAGGCATTGGAACATTTTTGAAAGGTTAGCTGGGTTTCAAAGGCTTCCCAACAGTACTCAGTGACTGGCTTACAGACTTGTTTAAATTTAAATTGTTTTAATTTCCTTTCTGCATTAATAAAGAACTGATAAATATTTACTCCAAGTTAACTATTTTTCCAACTCGAACTAAGAAATTGATCATAAATTTTATGAGGCCCATTTTGGGAGCAATTATAAAATTTTCAAACGAGAAAAAAGTACGTATTGGTTTCAATTTTTAATCAGATTGCTATGATTTACATAAAGAATTCTGACACTTTAAATGTCAGCTTTTCATTTATATGACAACGTTGTGGCTCTGTTCCTTGCCGCTTGTGCACAGCAGCAACACCAGCTATTTGAATTCATGTATCTGTGCTGCAATTTATTTCATCTCATTCTAGCAGATTTTATTTAATTCAAACATGCCTTAATCAAACTGTATGAGGATTCGGTTTGTTTGTCACTGTCTGTGCATTTTAAAGGCCTTATATATACTAACTTATAAATGTTTCACACTTAAAAATAATTGTTTTGAAAAATGTATAATTCCTACTGAAGGAAACTTCAGGTCATAAGATCTACAATACCTTGTCTTCAGGATCTGATGGTACAGTCAGGACACAAAGTTTGTGGAACTAATGGATACTACTGAATTTAAGTCCCACTCCATGATCTGGAACATACCACAGACACTACCTAGATGGTCAAAATCCTTAGACAGGTTAAAGATACCTAGGTGAAGTCACACTGATTCTGTTCTCTTTAAAGAACATGCCAATGATATGACTCCTGATGACTTTCTGCCATACTTATAGATCATAGTCTTGCACGAGAATCATCATACAGTCTTCCTCTTATGTTGATAAAAACAAATACAGATATCCACAGATGGGAAATGTGTGGAGAAATAGAGACCTTGGAACATTTATCCTTAGATGAGATATCTCCATTGATAAACTCTTTACCTTCTTGTCTCTGGGAACCATATAAAGGCAGAAGCAGAAAATTTGTGGCATCAGGAGGGAAGAGATGGAGGATACTGATTTAAACTACATCCTACATTAGTGTTAATACATTACTAAGATGGCACTATGAAGAAACAAATCACAAAAGAATTAGAGAATTTTTCTGGTTTTAAATAAATTTCTTAAATGAGCCATTATACCAGCAGAGTTTTGCATAATAACATTAATGGCTTAATTTGGTGATATAAATTCTATATAAAAATTAATAAATATTTTTGTTTTTAACTGTATTGATATAAATTATATATTTTCTAAATATTAATTGTTTAAATAATATCATCCCTTTATTTCTATTATCCTACCTATAGCCAAGCATATAATCCCCCTAGCTTTTTTCAAATTCATAGCTTCTATTTATAGATTGCTGGACATATATGAATATGTATATAGATATACATACAATTATATATATATATGTGTGTGTGTGAAAGAGAGAGAAAGAGAGATAAAGAGATAGAGAGAAATGGGGAAAAAGACCATACATCAAGGAATATTAAACAATATCATCATTACAAAATGTATATTTAAATTAACTAATCACTATTTTTATTCAAAATTATTATTAGTGTTATTTTGAAATTTCTTTCTACCATTTTTTTACAGAATAATTGCAATCACACCCAAAAAACTTATAACAGGAAAATTTTCTCAAGGAATTTCAAAGAATAAATAGCTATCAATGAACATATAAGTAACCAAGATGGAACAAATCTATCTGTCTCTTAGTATAGCTATGCCTACTAACAGTTTAGTTATATTTCCTTTAAATAACATTAATGATTATTTCACCCAGGGGCTTTATTTAACTTTGACAGTGATATTTGTTTCTTTTTTTGAATTACATACAAATATTTTTATTGAGATTCACCTTAAAGTGGAAAGGCATGGTTTCTTTCTCCTCACATATTCTGCTACCACACCCTTCATAGCGCCTCTTACTTTAGAAGTTTGTAACATGACCACTTCAGTATCCATCCCACCTTGCATTGATAAAACACTGACCAGTGTCAACTTGAAGGGTAAAGGGTTTCTTTGGTTTATGGCTTATACTTCAGGCAGGAACCTGAAGGTAGGAACTGAAGCAGAGATCATGGAAGAATGTTGCTTAGTGGTTTCCTTATGTTGCTTAGCTGCCTTTCTTAGACAATCAAGCACCACCTGCCTAAGAATTACCCACAGCGGGCTAATTCTTAATGATCTATCCTGCATCAACCATTAATCAAGAAAATGCCTTCACAGACTTACCTACAGACCAACCTGATGTAGACAATTCTTCAATTGAAGTTCTTTCATCCGGGATGACTCTAACTTGTGTCATATTAGAGGGGGAAACATTATCGAAGGTAGCAAGCAAGAGAAAATTAATTTAGAACAACAGAAAGGCAATCATGAGAAATTGCAGAGTCATAAACAAGTGGGGACTGCTGAGGGGAAGCTGCAGTTACTAATTGAAGTCAGATGGATACATAGTAATTACCATAAAAATAATTTTAAAACATTTTAGGCTTAGCACCATAGTGGAGTACTTGTTAAGCAGGCCCGTAGACCTTGAGTTTTATACATGGCATTCTTTTTTAAAACCAGAGGCTGGAGGGATGGCTGAGTGATTAAGAGCACTTGCTACTGTTACAGAGAATCCTACTTCAGTTCCGAGTACCCACTCCAGACACAAAATATCCAATGCCCTCTTCTGGCCTGTTGGGCACCTGTGCTATCGTGGCATATGCTCACACAGATGTACAAACATACACAGGAATAAAAGTAATTTAAAAATGGAAGTCAAGGTCAAGGTAAAAAGAAAAAAGCATTTATGATTGTAGCATTTCAAAAATTACATATATTTGTATAAATTTTGACTAAGATAAAAAACACTAATAATAGCTTATGCTGGAGAGGATGTGGAGTAAGGGGAATACTCATTCATTTCTGGTGGGAATGCAAACTTGTGCAATCACTATGGAAATCAGGATGGTGGTTTCTCAGGTAATTGGGAATCAACGTACCTCAGGACTCAGCAATACGACTCTTGGGCATATACCAAAAAAGTGCTCAATCATACTACAAAATCATTTGTTCAATTATGTTTATAGCAGCATTATTTGTAATACCACAATGTGGAAACAATCCAGATGCACCTCAACCAAAGAATGGATAAAGAAAATGTGGTACATTTACACATTAGAGAACCACTCAGAGGTAAGAATACAATGACAACTTGAATTTTGCAATGGATGGAATTAGAAAACACAATTCTGACTGATGTAATCCAGACCCAGGACCGTGGGCAATGGAGGAGAGGGGGCCCAATCTTGACTTGCCCTGTAGTCAGACTGATGAATATCTTAAATATCATCACAGAGTCTTCATCCAGAAACTGATGGAGTCATAGGCAGAGACCCACACTGGAGCACTGGACTGACTGAACTCTCAAAGTCCAGTTGAAGAGTAGAAAACATGATGGAGGAGTGTTAACTGTCTATGTGTTACTTTCATTGGTTAATAAAGAAACTGCCTTGGCCTTTTTGATAGGCCAGCCCTTAGGTGGGTGGAGTAGACATAACAGAGTAGACAGAACAGAATTGTGGGAGAAAGAAAGCAGAGGCAGGCAGAAGCCATGACTCTCCTCTCCGAGACAGACGCAGGTTAGGATCTTTCCCGGTAAGCCACCACTTGTGGTGCTACACAGATTATTAGAAATGGGTTAGATCAAAATTTAAGAGTTAGTCATTAAGAGGCTACAGATAATGGGCCAGGCAGTGTTTAAATGAATATAGTTTCCGTGATATTATTTTAGGTAAAGCTCCCTGGGAGCCAGGCCGCAGCCCACCGCTCCCACAACTACAAAAAAATGAAAATATGAGTGAGGAGGTCAAGACCATGATTCACCCACTGAAACAGTTTGCTTGAGCAAATGGGAGCTTACCAACTCCAGTCGGTCTGGGAAGAAACAAGTATAGGACCAAAGTAGTTCCTCTCAGGGTGGTTGATAGTTGCATGGCTGGGGCAGAATGAGGGGCCACTGGCAGTAGCACCAGGATTTATCCCTACTGCTTGTTCTGGTTTTTTGGGATACCTTGCTCCGCCTAAATAGAGTAGGGAAGGACTTGGACCTTTGACACGACAGTGTGTCGTACCTTCTCTCTCTGAGGATTAGATGGGGGTGGGGAAGGAGGGTCTGTGTAGAGAACAGGAGGAAGGAAGGGAGTAGGAACTTGGATTTCTTTTAAAAAAATCTAATAAAAAAATGAGAACTGTACATCACAACAGTAGATTCTGTACAGATACATCAATGTAAGTATTTTAAGTAATTAAAGGCAGTATTTTAAATGTTAAAAAAATACCATTCTAAAAATATTTCTACTTGATTACTTCTACAGTATGATAGCATCAGAGATTGTACAACAAGATGCTACTGAGCAGAAGGACAAAATATAGAAAACTTTGTTTAGAAACACTTATAGATAAATTTATACCAAATAGAATGGAAAAAATTCAAAAGTTCTTATAAAAAGAGAATAAAATTAAAGTGAGTCTATCAACAGGAAAGTAAGAAGGCAAGTGATACTGGATGGAGAACAATTGAAATAATTACTTACATAAAACAATTAATAAAAAATAATATATTTGTAGTGTTATCATACTTTCAATTGAATTACCTCCTAGACATTTTAAAAGACATACATTATATAAACCAAAAACTGTCTTTTCCATTGGGTATAGAAATAAATAGAACCTCAGAGATCTCAAGTTACAAAAGTTATTCTAGTTTTGGGTTATCTGCTTCATTAAAATCATAGAATATATATTAGAACATTACTAAAAAATGGCTTTAATAAATGCAACCCATAGATTTTCAGCTTATTGGTAAATATGAACTTGTTTAGGTTGATGTTACTATTAAACTTAAATCATCACTTTGTTCTCTTATAATCATAGTAAATTTCACAGGAAAAATCATTTAATTATTGTTCTCTACATTTACTATAATAAAACCAAAATTTTCCTATCTTTTTAATAAGTAGTTTTGAAAATAATTTATAATAAAATAAAAACACTTGTAATAAACAGATATAATTGATTAATACATTTAGGGCAAAATGCATATACGTTGATTTGAAAGAGATATGCTCATCTGAGTGATGCTTATAGTATAATAGTCATAATATACAACTATTTATCCTGTGAAGCTTCCTAGTCTTTGCAAAGTAAAATGATTTCAATATGATACTTGTATAAATGTGTAAACATATTTAGCTAGAATTTGGAATAGGTATTATATCAATAAGAACTAATTAGTGATCCATTTTCTTCGATGACTTGACTGAGATATTATGGGTAATAATTATAATTAGAGAAATCTGTAAAAGAGAAAAAGACACTAAAATGGCTGTCTTATTTGTATTGATATACTTTGCATTCTGCTTTGAGGCAATTGTCCATAAAAATCATTTTACTACAGATATTTTAGACTGTATAAAAGAATAACTACAGAGGGTTAAAACTCATAACAAATTATTACCTTAAAAGGACTACTTATTATAATCAAATCGATTATAACAGATTATTGTCTATATAATGGAGCATTTTTACAAAAGCAAATTTTTTGTTTATTCTTTTGTGAATTCAAACAAATGTAATGAGAAGGAATTTGAAGGCTTGTATTCTATAAAATTCGCTATTTCATGACAGCATAATAATTTTTCTAAATTAATTAGCAAGCAGTAAAATGACTAATGCTATGTTCAAATCTGATCTATAACTTTACAATCTGAAATAATGATGAAGTAAGATGGTGTGATGGGAAAATTAAATTGTTCTTAAGAGTTTTACAGGAAGAGAAAGACAACATTTAGAAAAGAATTGCATGGGTATAAGCCTTAGGTTTTGGGAAGTTTGTGGTGGTTAGATAGCCTTAATATAACTATAACTATTCAGACAACTCTGTAGTTTAAAAAGCCAGCTCTGAAACTGGAACAGAGAGACAAAAAGACAAAACATAAAATTACACAATTAATTATAAGCCATTTCTCCTAAGGCTATATATTATACGTAAGAACACCTGACTTAAAGGTTATACTATTAACTCTCTGTTCAAATGGTGGTTTTATTACCCATTAAATATCACTCACTGTGTGATTATTTTTACCCTTGACTTGGAAATTGTGAACCTGAAACACTAAAACATTCAACTGGCTCTAAATCAAAAAAAATACATAAAAACTCCCAACTAATTGGGATTTATAAATTGTCTGGCATACAAATACATGCAAAACAGCGAGAGACCGTAATATATAGGAAATACGTTAAGAAAATGTGTTTTCATAATTACGAAGTTAGAAAACTTCATTTCTCATATGCAATGTCTGTGTAGCTTTTCTAGATTTAAAGCTAGTGTGCCACTTCTTCACTGAAGAAAACAGCTATTGAGTAACTTGTCAGCATCCAGTGACAACCCACTACCTATAGTGATTCACCGGACAGACACTCTACATTCTGTACTTTTTAGTTTTATAAACACGGAATGTTTGTCTAATGGCTTGCATATCCTCTAATGACAGGTAGCATCAGCTTTATATTAGTAGATACATAGAATCTATTCAATACTTTGTATTATTTCCACTTTTAATGTATATAAAAGTGATAAATATATTCCTCTTGAAGAGACTCTTTTAGTGGAAAGTTCCTTTTTTATTAGGAATAAACTACATATATATAATATATATATATATATATCCTTTTATTGCTGCCTAATAAGAATAATTTTAAGAAAACAATTTTCTATAAATTTAGGTATTTAATGGCACTTGTGTAAGGATGACACTTTTTAAAATATTAAAATAAGTTTTCAGATTCATCTTGTTATGCTGAAGGAATTTCTACTGCCAGTAGCCTTTAAGTTACCTGCCCACGTGGGCATGGTCTCTTATACTATATATGCCGATGTAAAGTGTGTGGTGTTAGGTCTCTTTTCTGGCTGCAGGATTAGGTTGCTGTTCCCCATTCCAGCAGGGAATTGTGATCTGTGAGGCTACCCCTAAATAAATAACCCTCTATTATATTCAATTCTGAGCTAGTGTGGGATTTCTTTTAAGCGTCCTTCTTCCTGTTTAAAAGAGAACAAGAAGTTCAAGATGGTCACATATTCACCTTCTTTCTTCTAGACTCTCGTAAATGCAAATATTAGAAGTGAGCTTAATCACATGCCTATGCGGGATCAATTCTTGAAAACATATTAACAAATCACCAATTAATAGAGAAAATATGCTCAAACTTATTGCACATCAGGGACAATGCAAATAGAATCCACAAATATACGGCTTCACATCTGTTTGACTATAATTAAAGAACACTGAACAACAGATGTTAAGGGTCAAAAAGTGAATGTGAAATATTACTCATAGGAACACAAAATGGTGCATCCATTCCTGAAAATAGTTTGGCAGTTAATTAAGATATTCCACATAAAGCTGCCATTTTTTTGACAGTTATTTTATTACTCCGAGGAAACCAAGACAAGCGAGAAGACAGGAATACCTAAATCTAGTGAATAAAATGACCATGTAAAAGTTTAAAGTATAGCTCAGTTTGTATATTATATGCTATTAAAGCATGAAGACTTAAGATGGATCATAGCACAATACCTATAAAGTTGTGGGGCAATGGCTTGCAACCATAGCTCTGGTAAGACAGGATATTTAGATTTTAGGTGTTCATTGTCTGTCATCCCTGGGTCTAGTACGCCAGTTGGAGGACAAGTTATACTCTGTTTCAGGAGATCTTACCTGAAGAATGACTACCAAGGTTGAATTCTCTATTCTACCCACATGCACAGTTGTGGATGTGCTTTAGCAAATGTACATGCACACATATACATACACCACATAAAAAGTCAGATCAACAATAAATATGAAAAGCAAGATGGAAATATTCCAAATGCCTTTAACTGATGAACTAAACCAATAATGATATTCATGCAAATATACACTTGCATGTGAGTAAGTACTTGTAACAACCTGATTAAAGATATAACAAGATGAATAAATGATTAAAGACCTCAATATAAATCAGACTACTCTGAACCTGATAGAAGAGAAAATGGGAAGTAGTCTTCAATGCATGGGCACAGGAGACTACTTCCTTAATATAAAACCAGTAGCACAGACACTGAGAGAAATAACAAATAAATGGGACCTCCTGAAACTGAGATGCTTCTGCAAAGCAAAGGACCCATCAATAAGACAAACAGGCAGCCAACTGAATGGGAAACGATCTTCACCAACACCACATCAGACAAAGAACTGATTTCCAAAATATATAAAAACTCAAGAAATTAGACATCAAAGTTCTAAATAACCAATTAAAAATGGGGTACAGAACTAAAGAGAATTCTCATCAGAAGAATATCAAAAGGCCAAAAGATACTAAGAAAATATTCAACAACCTTAACAATTAAGGAAACACAAATTAAAACAAATCTGAGATACCATTTTACACATGTCAGAAAGGCTAAGATCAAAAACATCAATTATATCTTATGCTGGAAATGATGTAGAGCAAAGAGAACACTCATTCATTGTTAGTGGGATTGCAATCTAGTATAACCATTTTGGAAATCAGTGTGGTGATTTCACAGAAAACTGGAAATCAACCTACCTCGGGATCCAGCAGTACCACTCTTAAGCATATACCCAAAAGATGCTCAATCATACTACAAAGACATTTGTTCAATATGACCACAGAAACATTATTTGTAATATCCAGCACCTGGAAACAACCTAGATGCCTCTCAACTGAAGAATGAATAAAGAAAATGAGGCACATTTAGAAATGAGAGTACTATTCAGAGGTTAAAAAAATAATGATATCTTGAATTTTGCACACAAATGGATGGAATTAGAAAACACTATCCTGAGTGAGGTAACCCAGACCCCAAAAGATGAATATAGTATGTTCTCACTCATAAGTGGATATTAGCAATAAACAAAGGATATTGAGTCTATAGTTTACGGTCCTAGAGAAACTGTCATAAGATGAATCCTAAGAAAAACATATATAGATCCACCTGAAAAGTTGAAATAGACATGATTGCCTGGCAAAACTGGGAGCATGTGAGTGGTGGGAGAAGAAAGGGTAGAAGGGAAGAGAAGGAGGTAAGGTGAGGGATGAAGAGAACTTTAGGGAATAGGGTAGTCAAGATGGAGGAAGGACAGAGATGAGAGCAAAGAAAGAGATATCTTGATTGAGGGATTCATGATAGGGTTCTAGAGAAATTCCCAGGAATCTACAAAGATGACCCCAGCTAGGACCCTAAGCAATAGAGGAGAGGGGTCCTGCATTTGACTTGTCCTTTAATAAGACTGATGTATATCTTAAATATCACTATAGAAACTTCATCCAGCAACTTAGGGAAACAAAGGCAGAGACCCACATCAGAGCACTAGACTGAGGTCCCAAAGTTCAGCTGAAAAGTGGGAGGAATGAGAATATGAACAAAGAGGTCAAGACCATGATGGGTTCACCCACTGAAACAGTCTACCTGAACTAATGGGAGTTCACCAACTCTGGCCGAGTGGGAAGGAAGAAGCCTACGACCAAATGAGTCACTCTGAATGTGGTTAGCAGTTGTATGGCTGGGGCAGACTGAGGGGTCATTGGCAGTGGCACCAGGATTTTTTCCTATTGCAAGTACTGACTTTTAGCGAATCTATTCCTTTCGAATGGATACCTTGCTCAGCCTAGATATAGTAGACAGGGCCTTGGACCTTCCAAAGCAATGTACCTTACCCTATCTGAGGACTGGATGAGGGTAGGGTTGAAGGGTATGTGGAGGGAATGGGAAGAGGGAAGTAGGAACTTGGATTGGTATGTATTATGAAAAAAAGTTTGTTTTCTGTTTTAAATATAGATAAGCAAACAAATGAATTTTTTTTAAAAAAAAAAGCCAAAACGACAGCAGTGTGTTTTTTTCTGAAGACTTTTTCCTTTTCTTGGAATTAAACTGTATCTTCCACCCATTGTCACATGGTTTTTCCTTTGTGTATGTCAGCACCTTAAGAATACTTTATCAGAACAATGATATGTTTCCAAATCTAATACAAAATAGCTTATTTCCCTAAATTTCTTTTAAGACCCAATCTCCATGTGCAGCCACAGAGATGCTGTAGATGAAAACTGCATGTAAGATTTCGGGAAAACACAATTCAATCACTTGCCTCAAAGTAAATCTAAGCATATCAGGATTATTAAATTGCTAATGACAATGCTAATAAAAATTGATTAAATTCTTTAAAAAATCCCAGGTCTTGAGATGATACAATTATAAGGCTGAATCTATTAGTCTTAGAAATCAGAAAACATGCAGTAAATTTTTATTGCCCTTGAAACAAAACAATGATTAGTATGGCAGGATAACCCTAAAGGTACAGGGCTGGCACAAATACATGGAAGGACATGTTAGTAAACTCCATATAAAGCTATCATAAAAAATGTCTTCTTTTAATTAGGAGATCTGCCACTTTGACAGGTTGATCTTCATATGAAACACTTGACAGGTGGGGTGGCTCAACAGAAAGAGACACTTATCTGTGAGCCTGCGAGTGGGAAGTCAACCCCCCAAATCCATAGGAAGATAAGAAGTGATGAGCCTGAGAGTGGGAAGTCAACCCCCCAAATCCATAGGAAGATAAAAAGTGATGAGCCAGAGAGTGGGAAGTCAACCCCCCAAATCCATAGGAAGATAAGAAGTGACATAAAGAGTAAAACAGTTCCGAAAAGAGATATGACAAACTTGAAGACTCCCTTTAATTCTTTGTGATGTCAGGCTTGGTGTTTTGAACATTCCAATTTGTTTTAATAAGTTAAACTGTTCTATAAGTTTATTTTCAAGTTTCAATGTCATCCCAAGTATTCCCTTTCCAACCTTAAACATTTTTTTTTCTCTCAAATTTTCTGGATAAGCCACAGACTTGAATGATTTTATTCTGAAAGAAGTCACATCATATCATTTTGAGTGTAACCATAATAGTATTTCTTGTACCCATCTTATTTGTTTAGTTTCTGTAATTGCTGCAATTATTTCCATTTCATCTCCTTAGTCAGTACTTCGGCAGTTTCCCTGATGCATTTCTGATTATTCTCATCCTAATGAGAACTGCTAAAGACTCCCGGTAGGTAACTAGAAACAATAAAATTAGTATATCATTCTGATCCAAATGATCATTTATTTCTCCCTTACTTCCAGATTCTAACAAAGTATCAATCAAAATATATTTATTATGTTTGTAGGATTATACTAATTACTTTTATTCTATAAATGAGCTATCTAAAATTATTTATTTTGTATTCTTTACCTCTTTATATTTTGGGCATTGGAACATAGTAATATTTCAGTAGACATAATACTTAAATATTCACATTTTATAAGTAGAGCCCCATAAGATCAAATCAGATAAACATACTTTGGTAGAATATGTTTTAACCTTGATTTTCCAACAGGAACTTGTCTAGGAAACTACACAGAAAGAGCCTGCAATGTTCTATCTCCATAGCACGTTTAAGGCTACTCTGGGCAAATTAGAATTACTTTTCTCAAAAATGAACTGTGTGTATAGGAGGCAGAAAGATTGTAACACCCAGAGGAGATAGGTAGTTCCGAGGTACAACAGATAGGTTTCACACACATACGAACTCCCAGAGAGTGTAGCAGCATGAACGAGGCCTGGACAAGTCCTGAAAAGATGAAGTCTCAACTCAGAAAGGGGGAAATAGATTAAGGACTTTCGAGTCTAACCAAGAAGGTAACCTCTAATTGACAATCTCAGGCAAAGAAAATATAGATTTCCCCAAAGTCGTTTCACTGACTACATAAACCACACTTGGGTAGGTACCATGGCAAGCAGTAGTGGGCAACACAAAACAAAGTCAATGGTATTTTTACTGATCATTTATCTCATGTGCTTTGTTTGAACTTTTTTTTTAATTTTTAAATCTTACTTGTCTTTTGCTTACATATTACAATTTTTGACTAAGATTTTCTTTTTTATTTTTAGTGGGTTTTAGCTTTATGTGTGTATTTGTGTGTGCGCGTTTGGGTTTCTTGTGCTTTCTGGTTTCTTTTGCTCTAATTTTGTTTATTTTACTACCATTTTTCTTTTTGGTTCTAAAGAGAGGGAGAATGATGTGAAATGAGACAGGTGGAGGCCTGGGGAAGAGCAGGGAGAGATGGCAAAGGGGAAAACAATGAACAAAACCTATAGTAAGAAAAAACTATTTTTCAACAAATCTTTTTTATTATAACACACAATCTTTAAAAATATCCTTTTTATTTTATAACTCTTCAGTTGTAAAGTGTTGGACCAAATCAACTTATACTATTAATAAACTTTCCATTCTGTAGTATTCGGCTAGATCAACACAACATGGACTCAGAAAGTCTCACCAATGAATTTGACTGATGTAGTGTTTCAGCTTGGTTTACACTTACTTTCAGTGAAAACTTTAGTTCCCATTCTCAAATAAATTGGCAGAAATAAGTGACATATATATATATATATATTATATATATATATATATGGAACTTTAAAATTGTTTTATGCTGAAATTAATTTTTCTTCAAGTATGTCTTTGAACTTTGAAGCATGCCAGTACTTGGTTATAGTTATATTACTAGGCAAAGGGAAGTAGGTTGTGGTCAGAACTAAAAAGAAAGATCATTATTTGTCATGCTATGTACTCTAACTGTAAAAATCACAGAACGTCAAGCTGAGAAAGACACACTGAAACAGTGAAGCTCAAACTACTTTCCTTTTACTAGCAAAAACACAGAATTTCCTATGGATTCATGATACTCAGTTTCGTTTGCACATCCTAATTTAGTGTCTCTTCATCCATCCCTTTATTTTCCAGCATGAGCCTACCATACACAAGTAAATATCTGGAATTTTATCAATTTCATGTTTATTGTATGTTAGTGAGTCTCATATTTAAATATTTTGTTTTATTTTCATTAACATGAGACTTGTATATGTAAGATTCAATAAACCACTGGGTGGTGGTGGCACACATCTTTAATCCCAGCACTCAGGAGATGAGGTGTGTGGATCTCTGTGAGTCCTAGGTCAACGTGGTCTGCAAAGCTACAGAGAAACCCTGTCTCCAAAAAAAAAAAAAAAAAAAGAAGAAGAAAAGAAAGAAAAAAAAGCGTCTTAGTGCTGTTCTAAAGACTGTCTCATTCTAAAGCTATGAACTAAGGGGTCAGGTCAAGGTTAATGATGTGAGCTTTTCATTTCCTCTGTTTAATCATCAGGTGAGCTAAAATGATGAAGCCACACCAGACTTTTTCAGTCTTTTTATATTTAGATTCACCTACAAAATGGTCAAGTTCAGCAGCCACTTGAACAACCTGGGTTTGTGCTTCCGTTGATAGTATATCAAAATCAAGTGCAGGTAATAGTCTTCATTGTAATACCACTGTAAGCACTGCTTTATAAGGATCTACTTTTTAATTGGCATGGAAAACAGCAATTTTTTTCTTATTTATTTATTTGTTTGTTTGTTTATAAAAATTTCCACTTCCTCCCCTCCTCCCAATACCCTTCCATTCCCCCCACTCCCTCACCCCCCACCCCCACTCCCTCTCCTCCTCCCTCTCCAGTCCTAAGAGCAGTCAGGGTTTCATGCCCTGTGGGAAGTTCAAGTTCCTCCCCTCTCCCTCCAAGTCTAGGAAGGTGAGCATCCAAACAGACTAGGATCCCAAAAAGCCATTACATGCAGACGAAACAAGACCCAGTGCCATTGTCAATGGCTTCTCAGTCAGTCCCCATGTCAGCCACATTCAGAGAATCCGGTTTGATCACTTGCTCATTCAGTCCCAGTCCAGCTGGCCTTGGTGAGCTTTCATTCGATCAGTCCTCTTGTACCAGTGGGTGAACGCACCCCTCGCGGTCCTGATTTCCTTTTTCATATTCTCCCTCCTTCTGCTCCTCATTTGGACCTTGGAGGCTCAGTCCAGTGCTCCAATGTGGGTCTTCTTCTCTATCGCCATCCATCATCGGTAGAAAGTTCCCTCTGGTCCTGCCTATCTTGCTCACGGGAAAACGGCAATTTAATCTACAAAAAAATGTAAACCAAAGCCAATGCTTAAACCTTCCATCTACACTTTTTTTCTTGCTGGATACAAGTTAAATAATTTGAGTTAAATCAAGATGTTAAAAGGTCATTAAGTTAAACAGAAGATTAATATTAATATAATTAACTATGATTTATAAAACATTGTAAACTAAGAAAATACGATGTAATGTTTTAGTGTAAATTCATGGTATTCATGTAAAGAACAAAAAAAGAGCTATTAATTTGTTTCAAGTTGCAATAGCAAATGATGAAGGTTACAATGAAATGACATTTTTGTTTGTTATTTTACCTCATGCTCCTTGAGTTACTAAGTCCATGGTCTCATCTGGCGGTGGCTTCATGGCTACCAGAATACATATGCAATGACAAAAAGTGGATATTGGTGTGTATTTAGATGAATTGTGTAGTATCATCTGAGCTCCTTATACCTAACCTTTCAGCTTCCCTCCCTCTCTACAGCTACTTTTATATTATGGGGGAAACAAAAGCAACATCTGTTGCAAATAGTTGCCCTATCTATATCAACGACATAATGTGTTTACTGTTAGTTTGACTTACATTGCCTCTTCCCTCTTTATCACATAATAAACCAACAGGGAGCTTATCCTAAGATCTGAAAGACTGGAAAAAAACATAGTTGAATCTGAAATGGGGAAGGAAGACCTACTTCCAGAGTCAAATTCTCAGAAAGATCAATAACAAATCAATTTAACAATAACATACGTCGTGTCAACTATAAACATATAATTGGATTAAATTCTTCTTAGGTCCTCAAAACAGCAACGCAGTGTCAACACGTGTACTCTTATAGGACATATAAAGATCTAAAATACAACAGAGAAGTGTTGCGAAATATACTCAAAACAGCAGAGGCACTTAATGTTAAGCCAGACTATAGTAAGGAAATTGCAGCAATTCAAGCTGCTGGCAGCTCTCTGGTGCTCCCGTTCTGTAGTTTACTGAAAGAGTCTCCACAGCTTTGTCAGTTTCCAGGTGAATAAGGACGAGGAGAGATAAACCCTTAACTGACACCGGACCAGACAAATGCAAAAAGTCCACAGCAAGACTCCTCAGTTAGTTTTCAAAGCAATCTTTATTCTTCTACTGCACAAGAACATGTGAAGAACAGACCTTTGCAAATCATACAAGCTTTTTTCTACCACAGTCTACATGAACAGTACAGAATGAAAGCACACTTCCTTTGAAAAACAAATAGAATGGGAAAGATGATAATTAATTTGCCCTGATCCATTGTTGATCATGAAATGAAATATTACAAAGACCAGAAAATTTGAAAACGATTCTTCTAGCAAATGAGGAGATAATATCCACAATTTCTACAAGTCTATCATAATTACATAGTAATTAGGACTGCCATAATGATGGAATTTTTGACATTTATGTGAGTTAAACCCAACAAATGTGGTTTAAAAAAACTGTAAACTCTGAGGAAGTACTATATGCGTAGTATTCATGAAAAGAACATAGAAAGACTTTCTGAGGACAGCATTTTCAGAGTCAATGGAATCTCAATGAAATTGGCAAAGTTGGGTAACGAAAAAAAAAAGAGATACTTTAAAGGAAGTGCTCGTACAAACCAAGTGGTTCTATAGGGCCAGCAGCAGGCAAACATACAAACACACTAACACACACACGTTTATGCACATGCTTTTGTATCATATCAGAAAATAAATTGAAATAGAACATATACAGAAAAAGTGATAAAAATTATGAGTTGTAGGTAGTTACAGGTAGTTTTTACTTACATTAGAATTATAACTCTGTAACAATTGCAAATTTATATTTTTAAAACTTTAATATTAAAGGAAAAAATGGTACCTAGAAATATTTCAGCAGAGCTTATATTGGGTGATGGTTCTGGTGTATAATATTAACAATTTTACTAACTAATAAATAATAATAATATAATTTTTGAGCAGTGTCCCGCGCTACCGTCTCGCCAGCAAGAACCACGTGGTACACATAGGATACTTCTGCAGTAAAGCTTTAATGCCCCTTGGGAGAGCGGGCATCAGCCAACATGGCGGAGACCCAGATAAGATGGAACCCATCCCTTATATAGGAAACAGACCCTGCTTTGGACGTGTCACTCTTTGATTGGTTCACTGCCCATTATCCCAGATGATGCCTCGGGAGTAGGCAGGGACGCAGCGGTAGAGTTACCAAGCACGTGCGCTGGGATTAAAGGTGTGTGCTACATCACCTTGAACTCACAGAGATCTGCTTGTCTCTGCCTCCCAGGCATTGGGACCAAAGGCGTGTACCACCACACCTTGGGGTCACAGAGGTCAATCTCTACCTTTGTTCCTAGAAGCAATGGAGAATGTGGTCCGGCCCTCCACATATCCCCCTTTTTTTACTTCTTTGCAGAAAGGCAACTCCCTAGGAAGGTAAAGATAGAGGTCGCACTTCCCAAAATGAAAACATAAAAATGGGCTTACACGGAATCTGTCCCTAGGCTCATGACACCTGGAACCTATCCGGCCTGCCCTTTGCCAATTTTCTGGGAAAGGGAATATACGGCAGGAAACCCTTAAACAGAGCGACTTATCTCTCAGAGAGGGCCATTCTCTGTGCGATGCTCTTGAGCTCGACAACCTTCAGGGCTAGCTAAGGCAAGCACTCCACCCTGTGCAATGGACCACAGTCCTAGGGGTGCAGGAGCTGGTTGGCTTAAACCTTACTGCTTTAACATAAATAACTACACATCAGTAGAGGCCCCTGTTTCAGGGCAGCCAACGCTTGTGCAATAACCACTTTGTCCCTACGATTTTGGGATTTGAGTCAGCAGACCATCCAGAGGAGAAACACTAATCCATAGCATAGGACTGTTCCAAAACATTTCCACCCCCACCCATTCTTTGAAGTAGGGGAATGAGGGATACGGCCCAGGACTGGAGTCCTACGGCCAAGCTTATAAATCATCTCTAGGATGGTAGGGAGGGGGCCCAGAGTCTTATTGGTTGTAAAAAATCGGGGAAACACCGCCATCCTATGGCTGACTGGTAACAGCTTCGGGAAAGCTGAGAGTGTCCTCCATCGGTGCTCTGTCATCCATCTGCAAAATGGCAGGAGGAACAGCAGCCAGGTCCTCAGGCGAATCCGTGTGTTGTGGATCACTCTTCACTGTTCGGGTCAATCGCTCTGGCAGCCAGAATGGGCTTTCTTGATCCTGTGGGAAGACACAAACAGCTCCCCTGGATCTCAATAAGATGGGATCCGGGCCTTTCCATTCATTAGAAAGCACATCTTTCCACTTAACCAAATCTTTGGGCCGCTGCGGATCCGAACAATGTCGTGTTGTAGCATTTTGGCCATTATCATCCAGATTTAAAAAAATTATGGTGAACAGAGCCATGGCGATGGCCATTCTTGGCATCGGGGGCAGTTTCTTTATATTATTTCCCCCTTTTTGTTTAAATAGATATTTATTTAATTTTTAATTTAAATAACCATGGCATTTTGTAACCTATCTTGAAGATACCCATAGTGTTTAGCAGAAATAACTGACAGGATAAGGGAAACTGATAGCAAGCAATAACTGACAAAACAAGGGGAAATCTAGCAGCATAGCAATGGCACAGCAACAACAACATTGCAATGTACAACAACACAGCAATAACTGACAGACCAAGGGCAGGAGCTGGACCATTCCTCAGGAACCCGCCAGCTCCGCAGCAATCAGGCCAGACAGCTCCATAGCAGAGGCTTTGTCCTCAGGCCTCTGGACAGATGAATCCACAGCATGAATGTTAATAGATGTATGTCAGCATTTCTAGAAAAAAAACATAAACAAACTCTTCTCCCAAAATAACATTTAAGAGTATTAAAAAACTCAGTGTAAAAATTTAGCACAGTCAGTACTGGAAGTAGGCTGGTCTTGAACTTAGAGACCTATAGGTCTCTGTTTTAAAGAGCAATCTTGTTTGTCTGTGTCATTATAGTAGGCCTTAGAATTAAACCATTTTAAATCTGGCACAGATGAGATTATTGTTTCAAAAATATGAGAAAACCGTTTTTCTGTTTTCAGCCTGGAGTCCTAAGATGACGTGGCCATTGGGGAACCCATATGGGGATCTCTGTTTTTTACGGTATGGGCCGTGTTGCCCCAGTGGCGCCTAGGAAAAACCCAGGACCTGTTTGTTGATATTAGATTTAAGATTTATTGGCTCCTGTATTCCTTGCCAGTACGGTGGCCTCGGGTTCCAGAGCCCGCCCGCCATCCAAGGGCTGTGTGCGGCCCTGGGCCTGCTCGCTGCGCAGCTCCCTGTGTCCCAAGCCAAGAAGTGGCGGCTCCACCCCCAGGCGCCCCTGCCTTCCCCGCGGGGCTAGCCTCGTTCTCTGAGGTCTGAGGCTGTGTTGGTGGCGGAGTGTGGCGGGAGCCGACACCCAGACCAAGGCTGCACAGGCAGGCAATAACTCAAGGTCCGCGCCAGAGCTGCTGCGGCTCAAGGGGCCGATGGGAGAGGCGGCGAACAGGGCCGCTTTCCTACTAGCAAACTCTCAACACCTGTGCCACAGCAAAAGCGGCTGTAAACTCTCACAGATCCAGCCAACGACCCAATCACCCCAAAATCCAAGGGCCCTTCGCATCCACCTCCCTGCGGATCCTGAAACACCAGACAAGCCAAGCGTACACACAGCAATCTTTTAGGAGGACTTGAGTTCCTAAAATGCTAAGCAGTTCTTAAAAACTTAAGTCGCACTATGTAGATGTAATACGGTACTGCCTGTTTACTGCATTTAAACCTTAATTGCGCTTTTATTATGATAAATACGACCAGCCCTGCCTGAAGTCAGCATCGTTTAGCATAGCCAAATGGAATCAGAGCCATTTTACCCTCAGAGACCCTTACAGTTTTAGGTACATTGTAAGCCTTCTGGCCCGGCTGCCTGTGGCACCGCTGTGACATCCTCCAGGCCAGGCACCAACCAAGCCGCACCAATTGAGCCGGCGCAACGTGCTCCCCACCATAGCCACAGAGCAAAGCTCCGCTCCAGCCGCCCTCCAGCCCCAGCTGCACCCATTCCGAGCCCAAACCGGTGTACGGAGCAAAGCGGAACTCAGAGAAGCAGGCTTGCTGCTCTGCAAGGACCTCATTTAATCTTTTAGGGAATTTGGGCTTCGTTTAGTCTCTTTGGCTGCTTCCTGCTGTTATTGGGCCGCTGAATTTCAGGGGTATACACTACAACATTTCAGGAGGTCTCGGTGATTCAAACCACGTGGATCTCAAGCACGTACTTAGGCTCCCATCCTCCGTGGAGGCGAAAACAGAACCTCTCCTCCACAACATCACACTCTCAAGCCCATGCCTTAAATCTAAACTACCTTTTTTAGCAGCTCCCAAATTCAAATATCCCTCTCCTGTCCAGTACACAAAAAACAACACGAACAACACAACACAAAGCCTTCGACCCTGCAAATCAGCCTTCTCCCCCATCTCCACTCTCCCAAAATCACCGGGAGGTCCTTTTTAACTTATTTTCTTTTCTGTCTCCCCCATTCTTTACCGGAGGGTCCTTTTTAACTTATCTGGGTGCGCGCACAACCTCCCACTGCTGCTCAGTTTCTGATATGCTCTCTGGACTTTAGAACGTACCTCTCTGAGCACGCATGCCTACAGTTCTGAATCCTCCTTGTGTCCAAGGGGTCTCCGGTGGTGCAAAGTTCTTCTTTTTCCCGGGTTTCGGCACCAGATGTCCCGCGCTACCGTCTCGCCAGCAAGAACCACGTGGTACACATAGGATACTTCTGCAGTAAAGCTTTAATGCCCCTTGGGAGAGCGGGCATCAGCCAACATGGCGGAGACCCAGATAAGATGGAACCCATCCCTTATATAGGAAACAGACCCTGCTTTGGACGTGTCACTCTTTGATTGGTTCACTGCCCATTATCCCAGATGATGCCTCGGGAGTAGGCAGGGACGCAGCGGTAGAGTTACCAAGCACGTGCGCTGGGATTAAAGGTGTGTGCTACATCACCTTGAACTCACAGAGATCTGCTTGTCTCTGCCTCCCAGGCATTGGGACCAAAGGCGTGTACCACCACACCTTGGGGTCACAGAGGTCAATCTCTACCTTTGTTCCTAGAAGCAATGGAGAATGTGGTCCGGCCCTCCACAGAGCAGGAGGTTTGAAATGGTCTGATGAAAAGTCAAACGACAAACAAAAATCTAATAAGGAAATATATCGTCAGAATCACTGAGAATTTCAAATGAAATCTACATTAAATTAACCATAAGCTATCAACGCACATTCATTTGAGTCATTAAGTTAAAAAACACTGACAATAAATAAAGAAAAGGAAAAAACACCATTGAAATCCTTCTAGAGATTAATAAGAATGCAAGTAGCACTATTTCCCCAAATTGTCAGCTTTATCATTTCATCAATTTGGTAATCAAAAATAAAATATAGTGAAAATCAGACAAATAGACATACTAAAATATTCAATGCAGTTTCATTCCCTAAAAACAAACCAGAAAATTATCTAATTATATTTCTAGATGTAAAATACTAGATATAATATATATATACATGCATAGCATATTTAATAAGAGATATAAAAATTATTGATATATTTAAATTGTATGCACATAGAAAATTATTATGAAACCTCAAAAAGCAAAATATGAAACAGCATTATGAACCTTTTATTTCTTATATGAAATTCAAAACAAAGTATAATGTTATATTTGTCTTGACATTAAAGTACATAAAAAATATCTGCAAGAATGTGGGCATGTTTTGAGGTGGTGATAATATTATTGTATATTAATTTTTACTGTTTTTATTCAATTTTCATTCTATGAATATGATGAGATATGTCCTTTGTATTCTTTCTGATCCCAATAAAACAGCAGCATTCTCTCTTCTTGTGCTCCCAAAGGAGAAGAATTCACACAGGTAAATAGGTAGATATGCAGATGGTATTGCTTTTAGAAGCCAAGTAAGCAAAGACAGAAAGCAAGTAGACCTTGTAGAGTGGAAGTCAGACAAAAAGAAACACATTCTGAGTAAACTGCTTTTACTTATTGCTTAGAAGACAAATGACAGAAAACAGAATGCAAAGAAAATACAAGCCTTGCTTTCATAACGAAGCTTCGTTATTAATATAATACATTATAGATTATTTGATAATTGAACTTTTTACATTAAACAAATATTAAATTCTTTTTGTTTGTTCATAATGAGAATAAGCACTTAGTAATATTCATGATGCTAATAAATAGTAAGTTTAATACATCATTGATAAGAATCTGAAGGGAGAAATTATATATACAAATTGTACAGCACATTATAATCATCTAAAAATCTTTTAATAGCTACTGTATTGCTATATTTTTCAAGAACCTTAGGGGAAAGCAATTAATTCCATAATTTTTTTCCACACAAAACTTAATGTTCAGAATGATGAAGTGCTTTGTCTGGCAATCAATGGACTTAATCTTTACATAATAGACTGTATCTCTTACACAAATTTAGAGTATTTTTCACACAAATTATAATCATCATATGCATCTTCTCAGTTTATACTAATTTTACAAACAATTGGTAGTATTATATAATTTTAATGCATGTGTGTCATGCATTTTGATCACATTTAACCCTTTACTAGACATGTTTACCCTTTCTCCTTACATAATATTTTCTGTTTTCTAAAGATAATTTCCATGCCTGTACTTCAAAAAGGGAGATGGCTGTTTTAAGATATTTGGTACTGCATTAGATCAGCGTATCTTAGTTCTTTATCCAAACATTTTGCAGAAAAGTTGAAAATTAGCATAAGAAGTTACATTTTCCTTGCCATTATACTTTATGTTGCGTTTCTGACAATTCTAACAGCTTATATCTCATCAATTATTAAGTCATTCCTGGTTATTTGTGTTAAACTAATATCCATACTGTATTTAAATATTCTTAGTTACCCAACCCTGCTATCACCACCACTGCAGATCCATTTTCTGCCTCAGATTTCTACCTAGGGCACTAGTACATTTAGTTTCATTTCTTTTTGAGACAAAAACTTGTCTATGGAAATTCAATGTACAACCTTTTTTTTTATTAATGACTCTGGCAAGTTTAAGATATCTCCATTTATTGAATGTACTTTATGTATCAAACACTAATCACATTAGAGAACACTGAAAAATAACACTATTGGGATGACACGATTTATATGCCAAACTTATCTTCTAACACAATGTGTTTATTTTGAGCCCAAATATTCCCGATAGGATCACTTTCAGGTCAATTATTCTCAATAGAATTTGCTGGTGATTGGTGACTTTTTCTTATCATAGCTTGTATACGCTACATGAAACAAGGCATGTTGGAGGAAATAGTTATTTGAGGCGACATAGTATATAATCAATCGTTCCTTTTTTTCTCAACCCAGTCTTCTACTCCATGCAGGAGGTGAGGAGATGAGGAATTGCATTCACATGTTCCAACATCATTGTGCCTCCTATTGCCACAGCTTCTCACCATAATGAACTCTATGCCTTCAAATTATGAGTCAACGTAAATCTCTTCTTTCTAAAATACTTCGTTCAGGTATCTTATTAAAGTAAGTAGTAAACACAGAACCAGACTCTTTTTTTTTTTCAGCTCTGCAACAAACAATGACTTTAAATCAGTGTGATGAAAACCTTGGTAAAGTCAGAAGTTATATATGCTAAAGTGCTCTTAGAGTACACTTTCATGGCTGGGGGATGGTGGCACACATCTTTAATCCCAGAACTCGGAATGCAGAGACAGGTGGATCTTTGTGAGTTCAAGGCCAGCCTGGTCTACAAGAACTAGTTCCAGGAGAGTCTCCAAAGCTACAGAGAAACCCTGTCTCGAAAAACCAATAAATAAATAAATAAAAGAATGTACTTTCACACCCTATTCCTGTGAGATACAGAGGAGTAACCCAGTCAGTCAGAGATATTCCTTCATTCCTTAATCTGCCCTATCATATCTCACAAAGTCACCAATTTTAACTCTTGTTATCTGATTATACCATCACAGACAACCAACGGGGTAGCACAAACTCTGATGAGGAAAACATCATCAATACAATTGGTCCAGGGTAAAACCAAATAATACTGTTCTAAAAGCAGAAAAAAAATAGTGACAAATGACATCTAATGTTCTTTGTTGCAGTTATAAATCTGTGCCTTTATTCAAACCTCTTTAGAGAAGCTTCCTACAGCAGAAGAAGAGAACAAATACAGAGAATCACAGCCAGGCCTTTTTGAGAGTGAGAGATCTCAGCCCACTTAGTCCTAACTGGGACATATTCATCAAATCCCTCCCTATAGAATGAACGGTGAGTCACTTCCCGCCACCTCTCTGGCTAGCTTTACCCAAAATAATTATAAGGAAACTATTTTTTAAAACACTGTCTGGCCCCTTATCTGTAGCCTCTTATTGGCTAACTCTTACATATTGATCTAACCCATTTTTAATAATCTGTGTAGCACCACGAGGTGGTGGCTTACCAGGAGGATTCTAACCTGTGGCTATCTCGTAGAGGAGAGTCATGGCGACTGTCTCACTGCTTTCTTTCTCCCAGCATTCTGTTTTCTCTACTCTGCCTACCTATGTTCTGATCTACCAGGCCAAGGCACTTTCTTTATTAACCAATGAAAGTAACACATAAACAGATAACCCTCCTCCATCATTTCCCTTTTTTCTGTTTAAACAAAAAAAGAAAGGCTTTAACTTTAACACAGTAAAATTACATATAACAAAACAATTATAAAGCAAGAATTACAGTTACAATATTTACATCTATGTTATCTTTTATCATAGCTAAGGAAAACCATAACTAACCATTTTTCAACTCCATCAAAGACTCCAGAAGGTTATAATATTACCTAATTAAACAAGAAATAAGCAACTTTCAAACACTAGAAATGACAGAGACAGCTTGTTGTCTGAATAGTCACCCAAAGTTTTCTTGTACTGTTGGGGCATCCATCTTTGGCCAACAGGCTCATAGTATCCAGCAGACATTTTTATGAAGCAGGAAATTTTAAAGACAGTTTAGTCACTATCTGTTGTGTCCTGTAGAATGTTTTGCAGACTCTTTTATGAATTAGGAACCCCAAAAAATCATCTCACCTTTAGGCAAATGTAGCAGTCCTCTTTTTGTAGGTTTTTTGTGTCTAGTTTATGCATCAGTCCAGGCAAGAGCAGTTTCTTGCCCAAATGCTAACAAACTTCATTAGGAGCCTCTTTTATGTCCATTTTCCTCTTGAAGTAGATTGGTGTTGCCAGGAGCAGACGTGTCTCATTGTAATGAAAATCCCTAAGTTATTAAAACATTTAAAATGCCATATTTTGTAGTCTTTGAAAGATATGGAGAATGTCTATCTGAAATATATCTATGTACATCTAGAAAATCTAACTAACATGACTACAAGCTTGACTATTATTGATGATTATCCATTAACAACCTCTATTTTCTAATTATACATTACATTTTTAAATGAACTACAAAATCACAGAACCTTAATCAAGATCAGAAATACATATACATATAACAAAATTGACCTTGAAATTCATACCAATGTAAATTATTTATATTTATATCATATTCCCCTTTAAATTTAAAAGAACATTTATAGACAATATTTGGGAGTGATCTGGCAACTCCACAGAGGAAGCAGAAAGAGGGTAAGAAGCAAAGGAAGAGGAAGACACCATGAAAAAAAAGTCCCTTCTAATTTAACACAAGCAAAGCACACATGAAGCCACAGTGACTCAAGCAGCATGCTCAGGGCCCGCATTAGTGTGTACTAGAAACCCTGTCCTTATATTATGAATTCCAGGTTAGTTTTTGTGGGGATTCCCGAATGTGCAAATGAGGGGTCTCTGATTTTTCTGCCTTTTTGTGTAATTTTTTTCTAAAATTAGTATGTGATGTTTTAATGATGTGATAGTTTCTGTTTTGTTTTTCTTCTCTTCACTTTATAATAAAAATGAATGAATAAATGAATGAATGAAAACCGAGTCACTAGGGTAAAGATTAACAACTGATATTGCATTTATACATACTTGAAGAGAGAAAGTCAGTTTTCTTCAAGTGTGTGATACTGGGGATATCGACCACTCCAGGACATACCTTATTTTCAGGAGTAATTAATAAGCATATGATGGAATTTCACAGGTTGTTTAGTTTGTGTGTCTCTGGGTGTGTGTATATATGTTTATTTTGTTTCAAACTGGTTAGATTTTTTTTTTTGGTATTTACTTCTTTGTTTGTTTCCCACCCCCTTCCCTTTGGGTATGGTTTTATTTTGTTACCTTGCTTTGTGGGATTGTATTTTCTATTGTGTTTTGTTTGTTTTTTTTGTTTTTGTTTGTTATTATTTTGGGAAAGGATCTGTGAGGACTGGTGGAAGGAAAGAATATTATCAAAATATATTTAAATTTATAATTGTTTTAAATTAAAATATAATTAAAAGGAAGAATTATAATATATATGAAGAGAAGAAAATCGCATAAGGTATTTTTTGTACACTATGGCTAAATCAAAGGCCACTAATAGAGTATAAAAAAGAGAAATGAAGAAATCACAAATAGCAAATAATGAATTAGAAAAGTCAGAAAAATCAAGACTATTAATGGTAGAGAAAAACTTATCTTTGCTAATTTCTTTGGCTACTAAAGGAACAGAACCAAAAGATAGTACATGTTTATTAATTATGTCTCAAATACATGAAGACAGCACAGTTAGCATGATGAAAGTAGAATTCTTATTTACGGAGACCCTTTCTAACTCTTTTAGCTTCAGAAAGAAACTGGCTTGTAGTCATTTCTAATTCTCATTTTATTACTATACATGACTGTTCAACAAGTTTAAATTTTCAACCAAACTTCACAACCGAAAATAAATATCATAAGGATGCCTATCTTGCTCTGATACCAGAAAAAGCTTCTGACACAAGTGTTCACATTCCTCAGAAACAGAAGGGGATGTGTTGAAGCAGAGAACTTTGAAGAAGCCTGTAAATAAAGTGTATGTGCTCCAAGAATAAACAGTACAGGTCATATCTTCATCAAATTCACTGAAGACTTGAATACGTCTTTCTACTAGAAGATGAAAAAGGTCAGAATGGCCGTGATTTCCCAAGATTCTAATAGAATATGGGTATGTTAGATTGCATGAGAGATCATCATGAAAGGAGTGGAGACCTTAGTTCAGGTGGTACTTTGTCTGAACATATGCCTTTCCAAAAGCCCTAACATCTTTAGTGCCCTCTGATCCATTTCCTTGGCTCTCCATAAAGTTAATGCTAGTGATGTAGTAGCAAAAGTGCTCAGATCTTTGATAAGGGTAGCTCATAAATATATGTCTGCGATAGTTCTTCTCCATTTAGGTTTCATAATTATCTCTCTTAGCAGCTGAAAAATAAAAATTTCATGCATGAATATTCAACGTTTTTATTACCAATTCATCAATTTATTAATATCTATACTGTTTCCAATTTCTGATTACTATAAATAAAGTAGCCATTGAACATGTATGTGCAAGTAACTCTGGAGTTAAGAGGTAAAGTCCTTTGTGCATACAACCAAGACAGATATAGCTAGATCTTGTCGCAGGTCAATGTTCAGCTTTTTCAAGAATCCTCAAACAAATTTCCATTGGGACTGTCTAAGTTTGTTCTTGAAACAATAGTAAATAGCTGCATTCCTTTCCATTTGTTTGATATACACACAGATTTTCACTGTTTTAAAAGGAAAAGAATAACATTAAGTTCCAAATGTATTGAATTATTTGCATTTCTTTGCTCATTCAATTTCTAAAATTTTTGTAAAATTATTTCTTTTACTGGGGTAAAATTACATCATTTAACTAATGAATACTGATTAAAGTATTATTAAATAAAATGTAAATTTTTGAATGTGTTGAAATATAAGACCACCCAATGGTTTTTCCTTTTCTTTTCTTTTTCTTCTCTTCTTTATCTTATTCTTCTCCTCCTCCACTTTCTCTTCTTCTTCATCTTCTTCATCTTCTTTTTTTCAGTAAAGGCGATTTCATTGTGGATTCAGGTAAAACAATATGTAGTATAAAAGGAATCTGATTAATTTTGAATGAGTCATATTCTTCCAGATACTTGCTTGTATGTGCTCTTGCTTGGTGATTACTTATTCCTCAGTAAGTCACTGCTTTTTTAAGGTTACCAAATTCAACCAATTTCATGATGGACAGCTTGGAGACCATAATTATATTTTAGACCATATTTTTATATTTCAGTTTTTGTTAACAATTTTGATAATTTTATATGTGTATGTAATTCATCTATCTACCCTTGTTCCACACTCTTTTAGTCACACCTCTCATATTCCAATTCTATGAGATAAAAGTTTCTGTCTTCTGAGACTGCTCATTAGTAAATTACAAGGTATTCTAACAAGAGCAAATATACCGTTCAACAGAAAATCTAATTTTGTACACGAAATAATCTCATAAAATCTTCATTCAGAGAGTTGTGAATTTTTAAATAAATGCACAAAACTGAGAAAATATACTGGCCAAGGTGACTCTGACCCATTAAAGATAATCTTCATAGAAGAAAGCAAAAGGAGTGGTATTTTCTTAAGGGAAAGAGACAGTGCAAATATGAGAAATATGAGTGTGGAGGGAGGAATACTGAGCATATAATGTTCATAGTAAGAGAGACATGTGAGAACAGGGCAGGGTGAAAAGTGTTGGACTTTGGAGAGGTTAATCAAAATTTGGAGACATGAATAATTACATGGTAGCCTACCTTCCTGGTAGTCTAAAACACAAGAGTGTTTGAATGTTGTACATCTCAAGTCTATTTAATGTCTTTTTTATAACTAATGGTTTATTGAACAAAATTGACACTGACATCTGGGGATATCTTCTGAGGAGTCATTGTCCAATGGAGACTCCAGAAGCTGCCAAAACTATACCAAATGCTGATAATCCTGTTTGTTGCCCACAAGAATGAGATATAAAGTCTCTAGTACTGAAGATGCCACATACTTTCAATGCAAGATATTCTGTTGTGGGATCCCCCCTCTATATGCTATGAATAAGTTTTATTATTATTGGTTAATAAAGAAGCTGCTTTCGTCTATGGCAGAATAGGATATAACTAAGCAGGAAAACTAAAATGACTGCAAAGAGAAATAAGGCAGAGTTAGGTCGATGCCATGGAGCTGCCGAAGGAGAAAGATGTGGAACATGATCAGTAAGCTACAGTCTTGTGGTAATACCTAGATTATTAGAAATGGGTTAATATAAGACGTAAGAACCACCTAGAAATATACCTGAGTCATTGGTCAAACAGTGTTGTAATTGATAGAGTTAACTTGTAACTTTTTTCTTTTTTGGAACTTGGTGGCTGGGAAACAAAAGTAGAGTTTCTATTTACAATATTCAGAAATAAAATTGGAGCCAAACTTTAGACTTTCTCCAGGTATTTTTTTTTCAGAGTGGCAGATGATGCTATGCAGGCTTCTAGAGGAGAAAAATATCAATGTTCTGACCTAATTGCCAGCTTTGTAAACTACATTGCCCCTTCAAGTCTGGGTTAACATTTGATTCAACAAAGAAACAACAGTTATGATGGTAGCCAACCCTGATTATATGAGACAACCACTCAACAAAAGGGTATATATAATACTTTAAAAAAAAGATGAAAGCTTAATACTTAGGTTGCCTTGAGTGTTAAGTGGGACTTTAGCTTAGCTAAACTGACAATCATCAAAAACATCTAAATATTTATACTCACAGTTATAGACAAAACCTATTATTACTTTAAAGTAGAGAAGTATTTCATTATACTGCAGAATATTCATTAAAGCAAGGCATACCAACTATTATGATAGCAAAAGCCATTTAAAGGTTAAGTTGCATACATGATATTTATACATGGTATTTAAAACTCAGGGAGCATTATGAAAGGGGAGACTGAGAGTGTTAGAGCTGCAGTTTTAACTAACAGTCAGCTATGGAATATGGAGGGCCAGGCATGACACTACCTTCCACAACTTAACTACTGGCATACTACTGGTTCTGGGAAAGTGGAAAGTATATAATATAGTTGCATGCAAATTGGTAAGAATCACTTTCTAATGGATCATTCCAATCCCATGGTAATATAGGGTAGGTAAAGAAAGCTTCATGTGACACACTAAAAATCAATATAAATATGGGAAAGACATTTATAAGGAATAAGATATTTGCAAATATGGAGTTATTTTTTGGTACTATTTTTGGGGACATGAGTACAAATATCTACTCACCCCAGATAGAAAACTGATAGATAGATAGATAGATAGATAGATAGATAGATAGATAGATAGATAGACAGATAGATATAGATAGATATAGATATATATAGATGTATATATATATTCATCAAATTCTAACTTGGAGGACCAAATGTGATTTATGGATTTCCTACAGGAGCAGATAGAATTCAAAGGCAGCCACATTAATAAAGCATAGTCAAGGATGAGTGAAGGTTCATGATATCTGGAAGCCTGGAACTCACTGCCAATTTGTAGACAGCTTGACAGTTTGAAGACTGTCTCTTTCATGTAGCCCAGTTGGTCTCAACATCTTTCAGGCAGATTGACTGCTCTAAAGAAGTCTTAAAGCAATTCTATCTATTTGCAGGTGTTTTAAGGTGGATGAGGTTATTGACACCTAGTCAGTTTTATGGACTTTTCCTGAATAATATTTCTATATTTATGTCAAAGCAATGTGAATATTTGATATCCAACTGTTAGTGAATCTTTTTCTACTTAAAAAAAATCTACATGCAGGTGATACTGTAGGAACACATTCTGCTCCTTCAGCCAATAGCCTTTAAGATACCAGTCCACTTAGGTGTGAACTCGTTTGCTTTAAAAAGCAGCAGTAGTCATGAGGCACTCTCTCTCTTGCTTCCGGTTTCCACTTCTGGCTGCTAGACTCTGTTCCTGGTCGTGCCAAGGGCTGTTGTCTAGGACAGTGATATGTAAGATTTTCTTCTTAAATAAATAATCCTTTTATTAATCATAATTCCAAACTGGTGTGGGATTGTTTATTGACTTATGCCTTCATCATTATTAGTATCTAACTTCTATCTTAAGATATTATCCACTAAATAGTTTCAATACATAGAACATTTAAAATGTATTGTTTCTTATGTATAATGTTTATACAAATAAACATATAAAAAGATGCTTATTCTTAAAACTTCTCAGTAAATGTAGCATAGCAATATAGCAAAATTTAAGATAACAATAACAATTATGAACTAAGGAAAACTTTAAAAAACTAGGCATGGCACACTCCCCTCACCAAAGTAGGTGAAAGTGAGTGCTGGTGAATGATAATTTTTAATTTTTTCTGAAATGAATTTAAAAGGACAGAATTCCTCTGAGATTTAAGATGATTTTTACCCACTACATAAAATCAAGGAATTTATGGGATGGTGTAATATTAAATTGATAAAAATCTATAAAACGGTATATTATAATCTCTTAATAATACAGGAAAAATAGAATTAATGTTGGATTATGGTAAGTCAAAAAATGAAATTAAAAATATCAGAAAAGAACAACCAACCAAACGACAAAATTCCAGAAGAATATTTACCTAACTTAAAAAAATACAAAATTGGAAATATGAAATGTTTTATGCATTGTGGGCCATAAGTCTTTTTTTGACTATTTAATGTCTCTGGTAAATGACAAAAGCAGTAATAAATAATATATGTGTATGAGAAATGTATAGCTATGTTCTTAAAAACTATATATATATATATATATAAAGGAGAAACTGAAAGCATTTTTGAGTCATGACAGAGTTCCAACAGTGTATAGTTATTAATTGTTAGATATCCACAGCTATATTTCTGGACGTTTCAATTATTCATTTAACAAATAATACTCCAATCCTTAATATTTAAACATTATTTTAATAATAAATAACTATACACACTTTCTTTTTTCATAGACTTGTGCATCTTTGTATAATTGTTGAAGAGCTATCATTTTTTAATCATCTTTTGTTTCCTGAAGAAGTTTTAAGTAATGTGGAGATTTGTCTATTATTTGCACCATGAATTCACAAAACATTGTGGATGTTTTCAGATATATTTGCACATTAGAAGCATCAAAATATTTCAGGGCTTGAAACTTTTTAGCTTTAAATACATGTTCAATTATTTATTCTATATTTTGCTAGATGTTTGATTGTATAGAAGCCTCTCTCTAACCCTCTCTTTCTCTGTCTCTCTCCCATTCCCACTTTCTCTCTTTCTCTCTCTCTCTGAATGTCTCTACCTGTCTCTTTCTCTGTCTGTCTTCCTGTCTATACCCCACACACTCTCTCTTTCCCACCTACCATCGGTGTCTGGATGTATAATATGTGTGACCTATGTGGAGGTTCCCATGGCCATGCAGCCATGCTAGCATGAGTTTGCCAATGTATGTGAATGCCAGGAGTGTCCATCACTTACACTTTGACGCAGATTCTCTGACTGCATTCAGAGTCATTCAATGCTGCATTTCTCTACCACTGCCATAGTTACATTTCAACTGAACTGTTCATGCTTCTTCATGCTTTTACAGCATCATTTTCATTCAGTAAGACATCTCCCACCCCTAGACAAGATAGATATTTTTAAAAAACTAAAATTTTGTAGAATAATATCGTAGTACAAGAAAGAATAACTGAGCAAATATTAATTTTCATATATTCTTTTTAATGTTTACAATAAGATCTTTTAATTACACGCCCAACTGATTTAATTTTCCTTTATCACTTTTGTTCCTTTAAGAATTAGAGTGTTCCATCTGATTTTTGATTGTCTTTAAATTATAATAAATTGCATCATTTTTCCATTTTTTTCTTTCAATAAATCCTTCCACTTACCCCTCTCTTACTGCCAATGAAATTCATTATTATATATTGTGATATTTCTAAATATTTCAATACAACTTTCACAGTCTATATAATGTCACTTCAAGGCTGACAATTTGTTATTGTGTGATCAGTTAGGAGCTCTTCCTCGAGGAGATAATTTCTCAATATTTCTTAAATGCCTGCAGTTCTTTGCCTAAGACTCTATTCAAACTTCCTGGGAGATGAGGTCAGTATTCTCCACATAGAGTTGAGTATGTATTTTGATCTCTGTTGCAGTCAATTATGTCATTATATATGCCCCAGTATGCAGGTAGGTATTAGGTCTAACCTTCCTGTAGCACTATACAGAACTAAAGAAAATTACTTCCAATTTCTTTGATTGTTTTTATTTTACTTTTGAAATTATAGTTTCATTAGCACATATCTCTTCCCTTTCTTTCCTATAATGGCCTCCTTTTTATCTTTTCCCATTCTCCTTTAAATTGATGTACTCTTTTCTTATCAGTTGCTACTGAATATATATGAATACACATAAGCATAAATTATTCCTAAATATACCCACTTTAGTCTGTATAAAGCTATATATATATATATATATATATATATATATATATATATGTTTTCATTACTGACCAGTTTGTAAGAGGCAAGCACTTGATGATATACTTTTCAATTGGAAAGACTGCCTTTCAAGTTTTTCAGATTTCCTCAATTACCTATTCTTCTTTTTGCAGAGTTGAAACCTTTGACCATTTTGGAATATCCATTGTTTTCATCTTTGCTCATATTTGAACAGTCATACTGTTGAGTTTTTAAGGTTGTAGCTCCTGCATTTTGGAATATTATTTTTGTACTCTCAAGAGGTATCTCTGACAAATATACCTTCTGAATGGTTTAATAAAGAGCTGAGTTTTGGTTGTGAGCCTAGTCTTTAACAGCTGAGCAATCTATGGAGGAAGGACGGATATTGGAGCAGGGAAGAAGATACCTTATTTATCGGGGCCATTTTGGGGTTGGCAAGAGGATTGGCTCTAGAGGGGTTCCCAGGTGTCCACGGGTATGTCCCCAGCTAAGACCCTGGGCAGTGGAGAAGAGGGTACCTGAACTGGCCTTGTCCCGTAGTCAGACTGATGACTCTCTTGAATATCAACATAGAACCTTCCTCCGGCAAAAGATGGGGATAGAGACAGAGACCCACATTGGAGCACTGGACTAAGCTCCCAAGGTAAATTCAGGAGCAGAAGGAGAGAGAATATGAGCAAGGAAATCAGGACCTTGAGGGGTTGGTCCATCCACTGAGACAGTGTGTCTGAGCTTATAGGACCTCACCAAATCCAGCTGGACCAGGACGGAACGACCGTGTGATCAAACTGGACTCTCTGAATGTGGCTGCCAATGGGGGTGGACTGAGAAATCATCGATAATGGCACTGGGACATATTTCTACTGCATGTACTGCCTTTTTGGGACCCTAGTCTATTTGGATGCACACCTTCCTAGGCCTGGATGGAGAGGGGAAGGCCTTGGACTTCCCACCGGGCAGGGTACCCTGGCCTCTCTTCTGCAGGAGCGGGGAGGGGAGGGAAGGAGCAGAAGGGAAGTGATAGAAGGGAAAGAAGTGGAAAGTTTGATTGATATTATTTATAAAGTAATAAAAATATTCTGCTGAATAAAAAAAGAGCTGAATATTCACTAGCTAGGCAGGAAAGAATAGGCAGGACTTCAGAATAGAGAGAGAGGACTTTGGAAGAAGAGAGGCAGAGATTCCAGAATTTAAAGGAAGCTTTAAAAAAGGCCGTCTGTCATTGTGTCGATTAATAGAGCATGTTAATTTAAGTTATAAGAGCAAGTCTGAAATGGTCCTAAACGAAGACCAAGCTTCCATAAATAATAAGAAGCTTTTTTATTTTATTACTTTAAAAAATACCAATCCAAATTCCCAATCTCTCCTCTCCTCCCACTACCCCCACTCCCTCCACACTACCTACCCCATCCCCCTTCAATCCTAAGAGAGGGCAAGGCACCTTGCCCTATAAAGTCCAAGGCCCTCCCTACTACGTCTAGGTTGAGCAAGGTATACATCCAAGAAGAATAGGATCCCAAAAAGCCAGTACAAGTAGTAGAGAAATCCCAGTGCCACTGTCAGTGGCCCCTCAGTCTGCCCCAACTGTCAGCTACATTTAGAGTGATTAGTTTGTTGCCATGCTTGTCACTCCCAGACCAGTTGGAGTTGGTGAACTCCCGTTAGCTCAGACAAATTTCCTCAGTGGGTGATCCCCCATAGTCTTGACTTCCTTGCTCATACTCTCACTCCTTCCACTCTTCAGTGGGACCTTGGGTGTTCAGTCCACTGCTCCGATGCGGGTCTCTGCCCCTCTGTTTCTATCTGTTGTTGGATGAAGGTTCTATGGTGCTATTTAAGATAATCATCAGTCTGACTGCAGGGCAAGGCCAGTGCAGGCACCTTCTCCTCTATTGCTTAGGGTCTTATCTGTGGTCATCCTTGTGAATTCCTTGGAATTTTTCTAGAGCCAGGTTTCTTACTAACCCCATAATGTCTCCCTCAATCAAGATATCTCTTTCCTTACGCTCATATCTGTCCTTCCTCCATCTCGACTATCCCATTCCCTCAAGTTCTCCCCAACATCTCCTTCTCCCCTTCCTTGTACTCCCCGTCGCCATGCTCCCAAATCTGTGTAATGATTTGTAACCTGGAAGTCCACAAAAGAAATTCAGACACGAAAGATTATTGCAGTTCTTATATTCATATGATATAATTACTACATATTCTTAGTAACTCATTCCAATTTTATATATAAAGTATAACTTCATTTAACACTTCATAATCTTAAACAGATATTTTTATAAGGAGATACAGTCATTTTAATATGGCTTTGTGAATCACATAATTTACTTTACATTTGCTGACAGATTTGTGTTGATCTTTGTCATATTAAGGTCTAGGTGTTTGCCAATTACCATTATTTCTCCTTTTCCAAATGGTACTCAACTGTTAGCAGTTGTTAGGCAAACTTTTTTGTTTTTATGTTCAGGGAGATTTATCTGATTCATATATTTTAGAATAATGTTTGCCAAATCCACAGAAAATATTGTTATACCCCATGAGCCTATATCTCTTCTTGAACCTCATTCTCCATTATGTCATATGACTTTAATTCTCTTTTTTAATTTTTTTTCCATTCAAAAATTTACACTTCCTTCCCTCCTCCCATTCCTCTCCCGCTCCCCCACTCCCCCTCTAACCTTCCCCTCCCTCTGTGAGAGAGGGCAGGGAACCCTGCCCTGTGGGAAGTTCAAGCCCTCCTTCCCCATTCAGGCCTAGGAAGCTTTGCATCCAAATAGACTACGGTCCCAAAAAGCCAGTACATGCAGTAGAAAGAAGTTTCAGTGCCTTTATCAATGGCTTCTCAGTCAGCCCCCATTTTCAGCCACATTCAGAAATTCTGGTTTGATCACATGCTCATTCAGTCCAGGTCCAACTGGATTTGGTGAGCTCCCATTAGAACAGGCACACTGTCTCTGTTGGTGGACCAAACCCTCTCGGTTCAGACTTCCTTGCTCATCTTCTCGCTCCTTCTGCTCTTCAACTGGACTTTGTCCCACTGAGCCTGCAACCAGCAAGTGCGCCCTTTAATTATTTTTTATGCATTTTGGAAAGCAAATGCTCATGTCGATCATACATACAGAAATATCTAATCAAGGCACAGGGATGAATTAACTAAGAATACAGGCATCTCTCTGATTAGGACTTTAACATGAAAAATCCTTCTCCCATAGATATCAGAACCCATTAGGAAAACACATACTAGAGATGCAAGTAAAGCAGTTCAATAAGCCATGCTGTGCATGGAAAAAATATTCTTCTTCAGGCAGGAACACTCCAGTTGATCATTAACTACAAAATTATTAGCCCAATATTTATACATACTTACAAATAACAGTATATGGATTAATCAGGTTATAGTTAGTAATACACATATATAATATATTTATGGAATGACAGAGTAAAAGAAGATATATATTTAGAAACGATCAAATAAGTGTTTATGGGATAGGTTGGATGGAGGAAAGGGAAGGGATGCATAATGCGATTATATTATAATTACAAAAGTAAATTAAAAATAAAAAGTTTAAAATATGTTAAACTCTACATATTCCATTGTCAACAAGATTTGAGAGGAGAAAAAATATGGAAACTGTTACCATTCACTTCTCATTTTTGCATTACATAAGACATTTGTTATATTGTTAAAATATGTATAGAAAATTAATTAAAAAGTACTACTTGGAAGGAATGATTATGGGCTTAGTCCACTGATTTTCATACATCTCCAGAAATAAGAAAATAGTTAAATTCTAACGGGAAGATATTTTTATGTTGACTTTCAGATAAAAGGAAAGGAAATTTAACTACAGAATAACATTGTGTATAGTTCAGTTTGTCTTCCCACCCTGTTGATGTTGCAAATGATATTCAGGTGTTTGTCCTTTGCAACAATTACTTTTAAACATTAAGTCATCTGTGAACCCTCAAGTATTCTACCTTAAAACCATGTTCCGGAGTATTCCATTTAATTTCAGTTGCAGAACCTTTATTTGTACAAACAATCTAAACTCATAATAAATATTGTCGGATACTGCTTGTTCATTTCCCCACTGCTAAGACCTGAATAATAACAAAGAAACTATATTAATTACAATACGGTTTGGACAATAGCTTATGCATATTTCTAGCTAACTCTTACATCTAAAATTTAAAAAAAATTCTATTAATTTATGAATTATTACAAGGATGTGGCTTTCCGGTAAGCTTCTGGCTGGCATCTGGCATCTTTCTCCACCTGCCTTTACTCTACTACGACTTTGGCTGAAACAGCTTCTTTAATATCCGCTGTTAACAGAACATATTCAAAGCACACAGGGGGAAATTCTAAATCAAAAAACACTACAATTTGTAGTGGGATTTCATTTTTATTAAAAAAAAAAAAACAACTGAAGCTTGCCTGAAGAACAGAGAATAAAACAGCCCCATGTTTCAGCCTTACAGATCAGATAATGGTGACAAAACCTTTAACCCCAGTAGCCACACAAGTTTGCCATAGAAACTGTGCAGTAGGGGTACATGCCTTTAATTCCAGCCCTAGAGAGGAATATAAAATTGAAGGAAACTGCTCCCACACACACAGTCTCATTCTGAGGATTCCTGGAGGCAGAAGCACCATTTCAGACTGAGGCACAGGTAACAGCAAGTGGCTGATTGTTTTGTTTTTCTGACCTTTAGGTTGAACCCCAGTATCTGTCTCTGGGTTTTTATAAATCATGCTACAGAAGTTCATGCATTGGACTATCCAGGACCGTAAGGTCTGAGTTATATGCCCTGTCTGACTCTTTGAATTATTCTTTCTTCAACATTTGTACAGGAGAAAAATATAACTCTCCCACAGTGGTTCTCCAAAAATTTCTCCAAAATGGTTTGCCTTCAAGAGCATTCTGTTTCTATATTTTCTAGACACCTACAAACTTGGACTTTTCTGTTTACGTTTAAGATTTACTATTTCTTTGTTATGTTCTGAAAATCGAATAAACTGTCAATTGTTATTATTATTTGGCACCATTCAATAAAGACTCCACACAAAATTTTGACCATCTCTCACTAAAACAATGTTTTCTCCCTGTCAGCAAAAGCCTGTGATTTTGCTAGGCACTATTTCCTCAACTTCTTCTATTGACATCTAGACTAGTTTTCTCTGTATAAAACTCAACACATGCTTACTGACTTATATAGTTTTGGATTTAAATAAATTTACTACAGTATACTAGACATATCTTTTACTGTGTTAGTTTTGCATACATAGTATTTTCAAACCCATAAATATAATTTTGTTAAAATTCTAGTTTTCCTTTTTTGATACTGTAACTAACTTAAGATTACTTTTGTCTGTTTCCTTGATGTCACAATGTAACCAATGCTCTGATCATTAATTTTACAAGTTTGTCTTTCCAGTAAATACTGACCAACTATTTAAACAATTAAGATTTACTCATAATTAACCATATACGTATGTATTTCATATCAGTCATCCATAAATCATCATTAATTTACAATTATGTATTTAACTATTATACATATCTAAATTATGTATATATTGCATATATACCTAAAATTATAAATATAAATATTCAATGTGACATTTTTGGTGATCATACATTTCCACATATCTATTCTTCCTATAATTATCTTAGCTATTATTTAATCAAAAGTGTTTAAAAGCAGAAGAATCTCTATAAGAATATATGTTATACATCACTTTCTGTAGTATGACTAAAATCTTTAGAGGTATACTATTAAGAAACCCGTGATTTAAAAAAATCATAAACTGTTAATATTCTATTCTCTGAATTCTCGTGTATTGGTTTCTGAAGCTGGCAGTTATTGTGAACCTCAGTGAATATGGTTATATCAGGGGAGAGAAGTTCTTGTTGCTTCTTCTGTGATTGGGACACTTTGTTTCGCAGTGATTTTCTATATAACACACAATTATAATACACTGAGTTAGTATTCAATAATCTAATGCACAATTTCATTTTTAATGAACATAATCATGCATCATACCTTTTATTTTAAGTCAATGATTTATTCTACTTTCTTTAAATTAATAGAATTAATAATGTTTTCCAAACAATATATAAATTTCATAAAAAGAGGTAATCATGGCACACAAAATGTTTAAGTATTAAAAGAGATAGTATATATAAATATAAATTTTAGTGTAAAAATACATCTTCATAGAAAAGGATGTTATATAACTAATTATTAACTTTTAATTGATAGTAGAAAGGTGATATTATTTGCTGTGTCAAAAATTGCTCCAGGAGTACATATTGTCTCTTGGATTTCCTGAGGTATTAAGCCAAATATCTAACTGTTTTAAAAGTATGACCAAGATAAATTCTCATATACTAAAGCATGACATCAAGGAACAATTCTGAGATTCACTCTCCAATAGTCTTACTTAGTGAACATTGTTTCCTTGATAATCCCTAACTCCCCATATCTCCTTCCTGCCTTTCTTCTTTTTTTTCTCTGTTCTATAACTTGCAAATAAATAAGAATCTATCTTATATAACGTAAATTTTGCAGATAAAGGCAAATGGAATAAGAATTGATTAATTCTTTGAAGCCTTAAATGTAAACAAAATAAAGATCTAACAAAATTATTGTTAGAGCACAAAAAAAAACTTTTGTAATGCATTTTCATTTAAGAGACTTAATGTGGATTTGATTGATGTTAGCTTTTTCTAAAATTAGCTTAAATTTTTGTTCCAATGAGTAAATAATATTATAAGTACTTTCCATTCAATCATAGCATAAAATTTTCATAAAAATATTAGTATGGAAGAGAGACAAAAAATGTTGAATGCCTGTGAGGGAGATTCAGTGGAGTCTAAAGACAATAGAGACATAGGAAGCCACAGTACTCTTAATAATATAGCTTTGGGTGACATAAATCTTGCTGTGTTAAAAAAGAATATTGTGTGTTAGGAAGCATGACAGACTGACATAATGTCCTTTAAGAGATATTATTTATGATAAAATTTAATAGACACCTAATGTAATAATAATAAATAGAAGAAACAATTTTACCTGTATTATAAATCACAATAAATTTACATTTAGTTTAAGTATGACAGAGGCAATGCATTATTGCCTTCTGTAATTATGATGCTAGGAAATAGGCAAAAATATGTGTTTATAGAAAGAAGGAAAATATAGAGGAATCAGTAAGACACAAGATGCATCTTTTGTGGGTTATATTGTGATAACTGTGCTTCGTTTTCAAAAGCAGGATAATAAAAAAGATTTTTTTAAATCAAACAAACAGAAACCAACAGACAGTTATTCAACTCTCCATCTAGAACTGCAAGCTTGTATATAACACATAGGTAAGTTTCACATAAGCAGTTGCATGAAACAGTTATGTAAAACAGTAATGTTTTGATGGGAAAATAAGTATTCAGTAATAGATTAAGAGAATGAGATGATGAGAGCAAGCATTTACAAAAAAGGGAAAAATGTCTGATAACAAAAGGTGACGTTAAGTAGAAGGAAGGAGCATAAAGTGTAGTTCAGATAAAATGTTTATAATGTCAAGTGGAATTAAGAAGTGTCTAATATAGAATATATATATATATATAAAATGCTATATATAATATAGTATATAGGAAGTGTCTGGTGACCTTATTAAGAGCAGTTTTATTATGGAAGAATAGAAAAAGATAAAAATATAGCAGTACCTATACACAAAGGGATTTTTAAAACAAAGACCATGTAATTACAATTCAGAGAAGAAAAATCAGATCAAAGATTATCTTGTTAATTTCATAGGAATATTAAATTCTTGTCTCTATTCTAATAGAACATCCAAATATTATATATATATCATTTATCTACAATTTCAAAAGGCATGTACCTAAAGTTATCTATGTCTTTTAGCAGCTTAACAAATAGCTCATATGCTATTACAGTGTAATATGACTAGCTACTTTGACTATACCATGAACAAAAGAAAAGAAATTGAGACAGGAAGGTCAAACATGGTACCAAAATCTCAATTCATATATTACAAACTTGACATAACAATGGATTTGAAATATATTTTTTGCACTTTTGTACTTTATTGATTTTGGTTGAGCTCTATGTTTTTCTCTCCTCCCCTCCTTGCCTCTCCCCTCTTCTTCAGCCTCTCCCATGGTCCCCATGCTCCTAATTTACTCAGGAGATCTTGTCTTTTCCTACTACCTATGTAGATTATATTATGTAAGTCTCTCTTAGGGTCTTCATTTTTGTCTGGGTTCTCTGGGATTGCGATTTGTGGGCTGGTTTTCTTGCTTTATATTTAAAAACCACTTGAGTGAGTACATATGATAAATGTCTTTCTGGGTCTGGGTTACTTCACTCAAAATAATGTTTTCTAGCTCCATCCATTTTCCTGCAAAATTCAAAATGTCGTTATTTTCTCCACTGTGTAGTTCTTCACTGTGTAAATGTACCACATTTTCCTTGTCCATTTTTTGGTCAAAGGGCATTTAGGTTGTTTCCAGGTTTTGGCTATGGAAAACATTGCTGCTATGAACATAGTTGAGCACATGTCCTTGTGGCATGACTGAGCATCTTTTAGATATATACTCAAGTGGTATTATTGGGCCTTGAGGAAGGCTGTTTCCTAATTTTCTGAGAAATCATCACACTAACATCCAAAGGGGTTGTACCAGCAATGCATAAATGTTCTCTTTATCTTCTAACCTCTCCAGTATAAGTTGTCATCAGTTTTTTTTTGTTTTTTTTTTTATCTTGGCCATTCTTACAGGTGTAAGTTAGAATCTCAGAGTTGTTTTGATTTGCATTTCTCTGATGACTAAGGATGTTTACCATTTCCTTTAAGTGTCTTTCAGCCATTTTAGATTCCTCTGTTGAGAGTTCTCTGTTGAGGTCTGTACTCCAGGTTTTATTGTATTATTTGTTATTTTGATGACCAATTTCTTAGTTCTTTGTATAATTTGGAGATCAGACCTCTGTCTGATGTGAGGTTAATGAAAATCTTTTCCCATTTTATAAGCTGTCATTGTGTTTGTTAACCATGTCCTTTTCTTTACAGAAGGTTTTTAGTTTCAGGAGGTCCCATTTATTAATTGATTCTCTCAGTGTCTGTGGTGCTGTGGTTATATTTAGGAAGTGGTCTCCAGTGCCAATGCTTTCAAGTATAGTTCCCACTTTCTCTTCTATAAGGTTCAGTGTGACTGGCTTTATGTCGAGGTCTTTGATCCCTTTGGACTTGAGTTTTGTGCATAGTTGTAGATATGGGTCTATTTTCATTCTTCGGCATGTTGATATTCAGTTATGCTGTCAGCATTTGAAATCAGGAACAAGGCAAGGTTGTCTACTCTCTCCATGTCTATTCATAATAGTACTTGAGGTCCTACCTAGAACAATAAGGCACCTAAAGGTGATAAAGGGGATACATTTTGGAAAAGAAGTCGATCTCTCACTGATTGCTGATAATATGATAGTTTACATAAGCGATCCCAAAAATCCTACCAACAAATTTCTATAATTTATACATACTTTCAGTGATGTAGAAGAATATAAGATTCATTCAAAAAAATCAGTAGCCCTCCTGTACACAGACAATAAAAGTGCTGGGAAAGAAACCAGAGAAACAACACCCTTCACAATAGCCACACTAGCGTAAAATATCTCAGAGTAACTTTAACCAAATAATTATAGACTTATATGACAAGAACTTTAAATCTTCAAAGAAAGAAATTGAAGAAGACATCAGAAAGTAGAAAGATCTCTGATGCTCTTGGGTAGACAGAGTTAACATAATAAAAATGGCAATCTTGCCAAAAGCAATCTACAGATTCAATGCAATGCCCATCAAGTTCCCAAGTAAATTCTTCACAGACCTAGAAAGAACAGTTCTCAACTTCACATAGAAAGCAAAAATCTAAACACACAAATAACCAAAACAATTCTGCACAATAAAAGAACTTCTGGAGGCATCATTCTCCCTGATTTCAAACTCTACTACAAAGTTAAAGTACTGAAAACAGCTTGGTAATGGAGTAAGTACAGACAAGAGGACCAATGGAACTGAATATAAGACCCAAATATTAATCTACTCTCTTTCAAACACCTGATATTTGACAAAGAAGCAAAAAATATCATGTGAAAAAACGTATATTTAATAGATGTTTGGGAGTTTTTGAAGTATTATACTTCACTATCTTAGATGTACATTTGCTAAACTATTGTAAGTCAACATTATAGTTAATAATTTGTTGTCTTGGATGGTACTTGCAAACATGAGGAAATGAGTTTGATTATTTAGAAACCACATAAAAATAGCTGGTCATAATGGAAGAATGCTTATAACCCTAGTATCAGGAACCAAAAGATACGTATGTCTTTTAGATTTCTTAGTCAAACCTTCTATTATATTCGACCAGTTTCATGCCAAGGAAGGGATACTCTCTCATCAAAAGATAAATAGGTGATGGCACATACTTTTAATCCCAGCACGTAGGAAGCATAAGCAGAGGCAAGTGGATCTCTAAGAGATCAATGTCAATCTGGGCTATAGAGTGAGTTTCAGAACAGTCTCCATATTTACAAAGAGAAACCCTGTTTCAAACAACAAACTAATTAATAAATAAAATTAAAAGGTAAATGGTATATACCAGCCATTATACTCATTCACATACACATGTATCTGTACACTTATACATACAAAAGCAAATAAAAAAGGCATTTCTATGAGTGTACATATAATTGTATATCAATATGCCTTAAACTGTTACTGTCAATAATAAAGTGAGGCTAATACAAAATTAAAATTTGGATTCATAAAGAATTATATTATTGCAAAAAGAATGAGAGTTATCAAATTAAGATGCATAGTCAAAAATGCTATGCATGTGAATTTAGTATATCTGTGAAACAGAAATTAATTAACTTAATTTAATCTGAATTACGTGAATATTTCTCCTAACTGCAGAACAAATTGATAGATGATAGTTAGAAAAATACATAAATACATTCACATATATATACATATGTGCATAGATGTATAGATTAATAAATAGATAAATGCATAGAAAGTTGATAGATAGAAAGATATAATTATGAATAGATAGATAGGATCATTGTTATTCATAAAACCAAGCATAATGTGATAAAATACTTAATAAATTAAATGGTGTAAATTGAAGGATTTGATTTTAGCAGGTGACATCTGTTATTGATTTCTTGGTCACTATGTTGAAACTCCCTAAGGTCATTAAGAGGTAATGCAGAAACAAACCAGAAATTTGTTCTTTAAGTTAATGGCCCAGCATTGTAGGTGTAGCCAATTGTATTTAAAGGGAAAACATGACCTAGTTAGACACTTAATTTCTTCTGAGATATTTATTTCCAAAAAGAGTGAAAAAAGGGGGGCATCCATTGCAAAAAACATATTTTTTTTCTTGAAAAATTGGCTTCTCCAAAGGTAAGGGCAAATACTATAAAGTGTACACGAATGAAAAAATTATACAGCATATGCTAATATAATATCAATATACTTTAAGAATATTCATTAAAACAAGCAGGAATGTAATTGGGAAAGTGAAAACCCAATTAACCTGTTTAACCTACCTATTTAGATTGCAAGTTGCTAACATACCTTGCATAAAATTTTAGTATCATGGGGATATTTGGCAAATTCAAATGGATTAAGGATAAATTTAAAAGTAAAATAAGTCAGTTTGAAGATGACAATAAAGCAATATTAGGTGAGACTAAACTGTAAGATTTATTAGCTAGTGCTAAAATATATTTATCACATTTCATTAAAATATTTTTTCATATTTTAAGAATACTCAAGTTATACTTTAGGAAAGAAAAATATGTACTATGCATATGTAGGACTATCTCTAAGATATTACTTTACAAATTACAAGAAGTACAATATTGCATTAAAAATCTTCTCTATACTCAGTGGAAATATGTGTTATAGAAATGCAGGAATGAAAAACAGAAATCATACAATGTCATGTATGTCATACAGGTCATGTTTATATTGGGAAAATAGATTAACAAGGGCTGCAATTTCTATTTAGATTATATGTTAAGTTCACTGAAATTGTCTGACTGATTTCAAATTTTCCTCAAGGCATCATGACTACCAACTATGGTCAAGGGCATTAAAGAAATTGATTGAAAGTTGACAGTTTATACTCCTACAAAATCATTATTATTCCAAAGAAAAAAAGAGAAAAGCTATACTTATTTTGATATAAAAGCTGAGAACCAAAACAACAACAAAAATATTACTGAGGGTACTGAAGAAAATTAATGTCCAATCATTTCAGCTGTTCTTGATGCATTCTGAAGTTCCTTGTAGTGCTCAATATTATAAGTAATTTAATTTAATATTATAATTGATATCTAAACTAAAGTTATATATCTCTAGAAGATGATATTTTTATAGAAATTTATTCACAATTTTATTAAGATTTTAGCAACACCAGGCAAACAGAACATATCAGAGAACAATAAGGCAACTTTGAAAAGAATAGTCAGATAAAAGGCAAAATATTAAGGTTGTTTTCACACTACTATGAATTTTACTTAAGCTGTTCTTATTAAGTATATTTAAATCACAATTATAATCAATATTTTGTTCATTAGAAAATTGACAACACTTCTTGTACATTTGTTTTCATTTCAAATTTGTAATTAACTTTAATTTTAGCAGCTATTACAAAAGAAGGAATTTTAAATATTTTTCCTTAAGTATTTTAACTTTAAATATAGATAATATTATATATGTTATTATTTTGAATTTGATTCTGGTGATTCATATGTGAACAAAATAAATGGATATCTATGTGTGTTAATTTAAACATGATACCTCTTTGAAATTAAAATTTTGCCCATGGTTTCCAAACAATATTTATTGGCAACCAGCACCAAGCCTTAGAAAAACTGTAACAGTTATTACAAATAGGTATATTTTGCCACTAAAGGGAAATTAAAATGTTTGATTTTGGAGAAAATTTGTTCAAATTATTAAGTAATATAAACAAATTATATGACATTAATTTTCTGTTTTCATGGAAGGAAATAGTATTTGACTTTTCCTATTTTATCTTATTTCTCTCTGTAGATAAAGTGTATGACTGCAAATTTCCAGAAGGAAACAATCCTATACATAATACAGCATGAAATATACTTTTTAAACATAAAGTATTAAAAATGAGTACATTTTATGAGCATTTTGCTTAATAGTGATATTCAGACTAATGAAATATAAAAAATAATTTAGTATTTAAATGACTTACAACTGACCTTGTGAAGCACCATAAAATATAAGACAGTGAGAGTAAATTTTTCTTCTATACTTTAAATGATTTTCTTATATGTTTTCTTTCTTGAGAACTTCACACAGTATTTTATGTACTTAATTTTCTCTGTTCCAAGTTTCTTCTTATATTTCTTCTCTGTTCCTTCCCTAAATACTTCTCTAATTCATGATCTCTATAGACACACAAATATGCATACACATTCACACATAATTTATATACATATAAATGTATATTTAAATACTTATATACATATATATGTGTGTGTGTGTAGCAGACATATGTGTGCCTGTGTATGTTGCTCATCTATACATGCTCTATTGCTGACCAATTCAGAAAATACAGCCTAGCAGAGAGCTGTGCCTATGGAGACTGATGCTTCCTATGCCTATGTCCATCTGCTTGCTTGTAACTCTTTGTTATAGAGTGTGGTATCATAGATTTTTTTTTTCCCATCAAAAATGACTTGGCAACTACTGCTGTCATTACGCATATCATTACATATTTAATATTTTTTTAAGAAAACAGACGATCTTTTTTCATCTAACATAAAAATCCCAGTTCCTACTCCTTCTCCTCCTCCTATTCTTTTCATCTTCCTCCCAACCCACCCACTCCTCAGAGAGGGTAAGGCACATTGATTTGGGGAAGGTCCAAGGCCCTCCCTACTCTATCTACGCTGAGTAAGGTATCTATCCAAAGAGAATAGGTTCCCCCAAAGCAAGTACAAACAGTATGGAGAAATCTGCTACCAATTCCAGTGACCACTGAGTCTGTCATAAGCATACAACTGTCACCCACATTCAGAGGTTCTTGTTTGATCCTATGCTGTTTCCTTCCCTGTCTGCCTGAAGTTGGTGACCTCCCTTAGCTTAGTAAACTGTTTCACTGGGAGTCCCCTTTTTGCTCATATTCTCACTTCCTCTGCTCTTCAAGAGATCTCTGGGAACACAGCCCAGTGCTTCACTGTGGGTCTCTAGCCCTGTTTCCATTAGTTGCTGGATGAAGGTTTTATGGTAAAATTTAAGATACACATCAATCTGACTACAACACAAGGGCAGTTCAGGTACCCTCTTATCTACTGCTTAGGGTCTTAGTTGGGGTCATGCTTGTGAATTCCTGGGAATTTCTCTAGTACCAGGTTTTGATAAATACCTTCAGTAATGTAGAAGGATACAAGACTAACTCAAAAAAATGATAAAGAAATAAGAGAATTATCTCCCTTCTCAACAGCCACAAATAACATAATATTTCTTGGAGTAACACTAATCAAAGAAGTGAAAGACCTGTTAAACAAGAACTTTAATTCTTTGAAAAAAGAAACTGAAGAAGATACCAGAAAAGAAAAAGATCTCTCATGCCCTTGGATAGATAAAATCAACATAATAAAAATGGCAATCATACCAAAAGCTATAGAGTCAATGCAATCCCCATCAAAATAACAATACAGTTCTTTACAGGCTCGAAAGAACAATAATCAACTTCAACAACCCAACAACCCAAAGGATGTTTAATCATACCACAGGGACAATTGTTCAGTTATGTTAATAGCAGCATCATTTGTCATAGTCAGAATCTGGAAACAACCTAGATGCCCCTCAACTGAAGATTAAATAAAGAAAATGTGTCACATTTACACAATAAAATATTACTCAGTGGTAAAAACAATGACATTTTGAAATTTACATTCAAATGCATTGAACTAGAAAAACCTCCTCAGTGAAGTGGCCCAGAACAAGAAGGATGAGCAAGTTATGTACTCACTCATAAATGGATACTATCTGTTAAAGCAATGGATAATGAGCCTATATAGTCCACAACTCTAGAAAAGCTAAGTAACAAGGTGAACCTTAAGAAAAACTTTCCCTGGAAAGGGAAAACAGACAAGATCACCTGACAAAATTGAGAGCCTGAGAATGGGGGTGGGGGGAAGAGGGAAGAACGGGAAGAGGAGGGGAGAAGGAAAGAGAAGGGTGGAGAAGTTGTGGGAACAGAATATTTGAGATGGAGAAAGGACAGAGATACAAGCAAGGAAGAAGACATTTTGATTGAGGAGGTCATTATGGGGTTAGTATGAAACCTGACACTAGAAAAATTATGCAGTGTAGTTGATATTTTTGATACATCCTAGGTACACCTCCTCTATCTAGAATATATCATGCTTCCTGTCCTCTGACTCTTTACAATATTTCTCTTCTTATATGATTGTCTTTAAGCATTAAATCTTGAAACTGTGCTTAAGTGAATTGATTAGCAAATTTAACTGGAGAGAAGTAATGGATATCAGAAAGGGAGAGTTAGAAAGGAGAGCTCAGTAACATTAAAGATGATTCAAAGACCAATAAATAAATACATTATTTATGTCTCACAGACACACATCCCCACGCATGGAATTTATACCCCATAGAGGAATAAAAACCCACAAGAACCATAGATTACCTAACACAATTCTAAATCCTCAGTGGAAGTCATGGAAAACCTTGCTTTGAGTTTTTGGCTAGATAAGAAAACAAAAACACAAAAGAAAAATTTAGAGCCATGTCATGGAGTTTGTATCTTTCTAGAACTTGAAATAAAGACCATGCTGCTAAAGATGTCATAGTATTTGAACAAAGAACATGGAAGAATAAAACTATTACTGAAAAAATGACTCATTTTATGGCTTACTCTCACAGTATCAGAATATGCTGTAAAACCTACCACAGTAGAAAAGTAGTCATAATTTTTAGGAATAAAAATGAAAAACCTGGCAAGATATCTCTAATACTGTAAGAGTGGCATATTTAATTTGGGGCTTATCAACAGTTATCTGATTGAAATTAAGTCCCACTGGAACTGAAAAATTAACCAAAAACCCTTGACAAGACAGGTTACTAGTCCTAGAGGAGAGCCTATTACTGCCAATTGCCTGCCAGGAAAATTCGCAACTACATACAAAATATTTTTTTCTTAGAACAAGAAATAAGTATAACTCTCATTCTTCATTAAAAATTATTGTTTTGTAATTGTTAGGTACTATAACAGAGTAAAACTAGTGAAAAGTCACATAATACCTAAATAGAGAAAAATGTACTACTCTTGGGGTAGTACATATTTGTCTTCCTTGTATGCACAGTCTTTCTCTAGTCTTTAAGATATGCTAAATAGATTATTTTAGTAACTATTATTTGAACTGGGCCAATAGCACATGCCTAAAATCTCTATACCAAAGCTTGAAGTCAGAGAATTTCTACAAAAGTGAGTGTCTTAGGCTTTCTATTATTGTGAAGAGACACACAGTAACCCTTATAAGTAAAAAAACTTTAATTGAGGTGATTTGTTTACATTTTGGCATGCAGGCAGAATGGTGCTGGATAGGTAGCTGAGAGTCTAACAATGCATGCAGCATGAGGACAGCAGACAGTGAGAGGTATCCTGATATAGGAACACTAGAACCCTTCCCTACATTGGCACACTTCCTCCACAAGGTTATACCCCTTACAACAAATTCATACCTTATAGTGCCACTTCCTATGAGATTATAGAAGTCAATTACATTAAAATTTTCATATTATATTCCCTGGCTACCAAAACCTTGTAACAATGTCATAATAAAAAATACATTTAGTCCAACTTCAAAAGTCTTCATAGTCTACAGTTTCAAAAATGTTTTCAGGTCCAAAATTAAAAGTCCTTTCTGAGATTCATACAGTCTCTTCACTGTGATCATATTTAAATATCACACTCAAAAAACAGATGGCATAGTTCCAACATGTAATTGCACAAGATATATATTACCATTCTACCACATAGGAAACAGAACACAGAAAGGAAATACTGGACCAAAGCAATATAGAAAATCACCTGACCAAACTCCAAACTCTTAATTTCTGTGTCCGATGTTAACACACTTGACATTAGAACACTTCTTTCTCTTGCACTTGTTTTTTCACTGTTAGGAGCACTCCTCAGCAGATATCCCAAGGCTCTGGTATTCTTTAACACCTTTGTAATTCCAAGACAATCCAGAATTCAACTTCAAGTATATATATATATATATATATATATATATATATATATATATATATATATATATATAAACCTTAGAGGTTTTCTTAGGGGCAAAATTCCATTGTCCCTTTCTTCTAATCTCTAAAGCCATGTGTCTGCAGCGGTTGAGTTCTGCTGCTTTCTGGTTATGGAACATGGCCCCCTTATTTAAATATATCTTCACCAGTTTCCTGTCCTTGACTGCCTGTTTGACTGTCCTGGACCTTGCCCTGTAGTCCAAGCTGGCCTCAAACTCAGAGATCCACCAGCCTCTGCTTTTTGAGTGCCGAGATTAAAGGTGTGCATCACCATACCCAATCTAAGCACTTCTTTAATTCCTTTTCACAAGTTGGAATATTAGTTAAGTGGGATCTTGCCCTAAGGTCATCACTTTATGATTTTTCTTAATGTATTTATCTCCTGAATTCAGGATTTAGCTCTATTTTACTTCCTGGTGCTCTTTCTTCTCCTCCAAATTTACATTTCCTAATTTAAACTGTTCAGTTTGCCCCTGTTCATTACAGATGTTCATTTGAGTTACCACAATAAACCGTGGCTTCCTTCTTTCCTCGCATTCCATCGCCCACCAGACCATATGGACAAATAGGGCAGTGTGGTCTTTCCTCTGGTAACATGGAGATAGCCTTCTGGGAGACTGTTTCAGTATTACAGCCAGGCTTTATTCCGGAATGAGGGGAGATATTAAAGTCTGGCAACAGTTGCTGGCCATCAACTAATTTGTATTACGAGAGATGATTGTATGATTCAAGATTATCTATTAAGTGTGTAATTCTCATAAAGAACAACCTCTGAATTTCATTTTTTAGCAACAAAGTTAGATATATGTTTAAATAGAGGTATATAAACCCAACTATTTGATTTTCTCCCTTAGTTTATCTAATAATAACAGTTTTCTTTCCCCCCTATTAGTATTTGTGTATACTTCTTATCGAGTGTGTGTCAGCTCCAGCCTATATTTCTATATTTCAGATGACTCTCTTCATTCCTAAATTGAACTTTACTGATGGTGAACCTGAATAAAATAATCCCAAACCAGCTCTAAAATGAGTATAATAAGGCCTCTGAACGAGTAGGAAACAGAAAACAAATCCAGCATCCACGTGAAAGAGAGGAGAGAGAGCAGATGAGCATGCACCTTTTTGGTCTCCAAGTCCACACCCAACCTGGTTCTGCCTCTCAAAGGCCATTGGCTGAAGGAGCTTTGCCATGGCTTGACCATTGTTTAATGGTTCACTTCAATAATGTCCCACCTATATAAGAGAATGAAACATACAGGCTTAATGCATAAAACCCACAGCTGAACACAATTTCTAAGATATTCAGGACTAAAGAACATCTGGTAATGCAAAGCATATCACAACTAGAAAAAGGGTAGCCGAAAAAAAGAAATACAACGGGAAAATAACTCCAAGGTATAGAATACTCAACTTTACATCAAAATAGTTTTTACCCAAGAGAATTGTGTATAATGTGTGAAAAATGGTAGCAGAATTCTATAGGAAAGGTAGAGATATTTAAAATAACTACGAATTATGTCTGTGATCACAACATGTTTCTTATAATAATTATGCAATACCTGCTATATCTCTAGAAGAAACATAGAGCTGAAACAAAAGTAAAGAAAAAGCCATTGTCTTCTTTGAGTCATGAGTCCATGATCCAAGAAAATGATTTCCCCAAAGAAAACTAGCTCAAGAATTATCTGTATTAGTAGCACAATGACACATTTACAAGTGTGTGATTCAATCACCTCAAAGAGAAAACATTAAACCAGGAGTAAAATTTACTCTGATTACTTGTTGTCAAGTTAAAGATAGTCCTGATTTCATTATAACACAGAAAAAAACACATGAAGAGAACACAAAAGAGAGCAGGATTAAACAGAGAAAATGTTATTTATTATGAGGATTAGTAGATGGAAATATCTAAAAATTTTTAAGTAATTTATTTTTATAGCAGTAAAAAGACTACCGAAGAAAAATTTCCACAGAGGAAAATAAATAGATCAGTAGCAGTGGAACAAAGGAAACACAAACTAGAAAGAAACCTCTGTATCTAATTAAAATAATTGTATAAGTACAAGTGTACATATGTGGAGATATTTGTATTTGTGTAAGTATTTTTGTCAAATGTGCATGCCTACATTGCTCTTTCTTCTTGTCTTTAAGTTACTTCTTATGTATAATAAACTAGCATAAAACTTCTCCACTTACCCAAGCAGACATTTATTTGTAAGAAAATAAAATCCCCAAGTGTGTTAGTGAATGTTATCTTGTATGTTTTCTGATTTAATTGATGTAATCTGACCTTGCCATTAGTCTAGCTAGAGGCAAGCTATTTCTGTCTGCATTACTTTCCATTATTGCTTCCTTGTAGGAATCCATTACCTGCTGCTCTGCATAAGCATGTAACAAAGCAGAACAGAGTTCAGCAAAACATTCTGTTTTCATCAGCTATTCCCCCAACATTAACACCCAGTTGTGTTATTACTGAACTCTCTTCAAAGATTATTGTTTAGCTGAAGATTGTATTGATTCGTGATATAAAAGATAATTTATATTCCTATTTATTCATCTAAAGTCCAAGCATTTTTCACAATGATATAAATCACTTTACTTCCCTGGTGACTTCTGCAATATTGCCTAAATTTATTATTAATTCATTCTTTTGGGTATAGAGCAAAGGAGACAAGGAAGGCATATGATACAATTAAAAAACAACCCTTTTGTTGTAAGCATTGTGAAATGATGAAATGCTATGACAAGCAGGATTTCTTTTTTACTCACTTTCATTGGTACTCATTAGACAGTCTGATTAAACTTTTATAAGTCAGACATTTGGTATAGGATGTTCAAAGTTGTATCATCTGCTTTATTTCATTATGGTTTAGAGAAGAAGATAAGAATACAATGACAGTATATGTGTGATACTATTAGAAATTTTAGCACCTTATTTATTAGAAGAATAAAATAAAGTTTTGTTTTTAGAGGAAATATATTGTTATCATTTGTTTTTCCATAATTAATTTCAACGTACACATTGAAATATAGTTCTATAACCAAACACATGTTTGTTCAAAGGGGACTGCTTAAGAGACTAAATACATTTTTAATATGCTTCAGTAAATTGTAAGTGAATTCTTATCTATTTTAAATCATAGATATGTTTAATGTTTTGTATGGAATGATGTACTGATATTTCTTCATCTTGAAATATTTTCATTATTGTAATCAAAACGTGTACTTGCTTTTACATACATAAATATTTTCTTGAAAAATAATTAGCTCTGGTCATTAATTTAAAAAAATCTTTAATGTTATTTCCATTTCAGATATTCATATTTTAAAACCAAACCATTTAAAGAATTACTGTATAGCCATTATTGTGTGAAAAGATAACCCAGAAAAGAAGCATATAGGCAATATATTAAATACATTATGCACCATGAAAAGACATCCTATAGTTTCCAAAAGAGAGCTGTACTATGATGAATCTATATGACATCCGTGGAAAATGAAGCATTGTTAAGTCCCAAAAGTTGCTGCTGTGGCACTATTCCTATTTGAGTGTTAAATCACACTCAAGGAATATGTGTGCCATTCTCCTTCATGTTTCCATTATGAATCAATATTGACAGGTTTGACAGTTAGCGTTATGTTACCTTGACATAAACGAGAGTCATTTGAGAAGAACGGCTCTCAATTGAGAAAATAAGCTTATATGATTATCTTATAGAGAATTTAGTTTGTCGTTTTCTTGATTACCAGTGAATGTAGGTGGGCCCACATCACTGAGAATGAGGTCCCTCTTTGGCAATGGTCCTGGATGGTATAAGATTGCAAGATGAGGAGGATATGGAGAATATGCCAGTAATTGGTATTCCTCCAGGACTTGTACTTCAGTTCCTGCTTCAAAGCCCTTGACATGAGGTCCTGCCCTGATTGCCTTCAATAATGAACTGTGAAGTAAAATTGAGAGTAGCAGTAAACCCATTCAGAAGTTGCTTTTGGTCATGTTGTTTAATCACAGCGCTAGAATCCCAAAGACAGCACGTCCATGTCATTATCACCTATGTTAAAACAACAAAAAATGTTGAAGAATATCCCACAGCTGTTGATCTTAAAATCTAAAAATTAACCAATATATAAAGTGGAATTGATAAAAATTTGTAAAATACCATGGTTATTTCTACCATGAGCATTTTTCCCTCTCCATAAAGTTAAGACTGTGGTCACTTGCACATCCATAGACAAAGGCACACATATGTCTTTAAAGGTCTCCAATAAGGTGTTGTCCAGCAAATGATGGAAACAGATACAAATCCACAGTCAAACATTACGTGGAGTTTGGGAAATTCTGCAGATGAGGAGGAGAATGGATTGTAGGAGCGAGAGGTGTTCACAACAGTCTTAGAAATCTCAAAGACTCAACTAACCTGGAGTCCTAGGGGTTCCCAGAGAGTGAACCAAAAACCATGGAGACTCATGAGACTGGCATTGGCTCTCTGCGTGTCTTACAGTTGTATAGTTTGGCCCTCCAGTGGGAATCCTAACAGTGGGTGCAGGGGCTGTCTCTGACTCTTTTACAGAATTTTGGGCCCATATTCCTATTACTAGGTACCTTGACCAGCCTTAATACGCGGGGAAGTGCTTAGTCTTACTGCAACTTTATAAGTCATGTTTTGTTGTGACTCATGGGAGACATGCCATTATCTGAAGAGAAATATGTCTTTTGTTGTTGATCCTTATGCGAGATCTGCCCCTTCCGTAATAAAAACAGGGAAAGAAAACTGGGGATGAGATGTAAAATAAATAATAATTTTATTAGAAAAAGAAATAGTTTACTATTGAGATGATATGCTGGTTTTAGAAAAAATGTAGTCACATAAAAATTACACAAAAGCAGTCAAGCAAATTTCTTCCCATCTGTGTTCCTTGTGTACAAAATGAAATTAAAAATGGAGCAGTGAATAAAGTAAACAAAGAGGCATGGATTTGCATATAAGAGTCTGCAAAAGAAGAAAATTTTCTGTTTAAGAGAGAATAAATGTTATCTACTTACAACTCAAGTCAGATTATTTATATTTGCCCTTGGTAAAATTAAAGCCATTTAATTTATTTTTTCTGTATTTAAAGTTTCCGTACATAATTAAAATCAAATATAAATATCTCAAGAGCAAATGTATTTTAACATGTGCATTTCAAAATAGTCTTATTCTCATTTACAAGACTCAAATATATCTCATCTTAGACTTATTTAACTCATTTTTTTTTATCTCATAGATCTTGGTCTATCTCTTTGTAATACATTATACTTTTGATTGAGGATTCTAATTCATTTTGTCTGGTCATCTTTCCCCTTAACAAGGTGAATAATTTAAGTTATGAGTTCAGTCATTTGAAGTAGAAAAACATTTCAGGTGAACATTGTTAGAATGTAATAAAAATGTCCTAAGGAATATACTCTACATGGAAAGTATTTAGTAAATAACATATTAATAAATATAGGAGCTAATTATTTATAAATGTATCTCTTTTTTCAGTCTATATTTAATTTAAAGCATTTGGCTTAAAATAATCCATGTACTACAAGATAGTAAATAGTAGATACGAATTTTGAAAAGGAAAATATACTATTATTGTCGACAAATTAATTCTTATTCTTAAAATCAATTAAAATTGTAACACCAAACTAAAAGAAGCAGAATTTTAATGAATGTTAGCAGAAAGTTATTAGCAAAATGCTGTATGATTCATCAATGAGTTTAATACTAATTTCTAATTGGATATCACTTGCGAAAGTTGTTTGAGTTTATAATACTATCTATAAACTGATAAAAATATTATGATTTTCTCAAGTCTTTTGAGTTATAGATGTTAGACATTTTCAAGCTGGGAAATAAGACCATTCCTCCCCTGTATATTAATATGTTTTGTCTATCTAAAGGAACATTGTAGCAAAATATTAAATATGAACAGTTTACCATTTCAATGGGTGTTATTCTTATGAATACAATTAGTTGATAATAATACTAGTTTTGAGTGCAGTACTGGAGCTTTTCAATGTTGTAATCAGCTATATTTTACCATTGCAGTTTCAAATATTTTTTTTTATCTTTTATTGTTTTAGCTTTTATTGAGCTACACATTTTTCTCTGCTTCCCTCCCTTACTCTCCACTTCCCTTCAACTGTCTGTCATTTTTCCAATGCTCCCAATTTACTCAGGAGTTCTTTTCTACTTCTCTTGTAGATTAGACCCACGTGTGTCTCTCTTAGGGTCCTCATTGTTGTCTAGGTTCTCTGAGATTAACTGTAGGTTGATTTTCTTTGCTTGATGTCTGAAAGACACTTATGAGTGAGCAAATTTGATATTTGTCCTTTTGGGTCTGGGTTACTGTTATAAGAGGCCTGCTTGTTTGTTCCTGGCTGCTCAGCTCCAAAAATATCATACAGAAACCATATTATTTGCAATGCTATTTGGTCAATAGCTTAAGCATATTTTTGGCTAACTCTTATATCCTAAAATAGCCCATCTCCATTAATCTGTGTATTGCCATATGGCTGTGGCTTAGAAGGTAAACTTCTGTCCCAAACATCTACCTCTGGAGAAGTTACATAGCTTTCTCTGACTCTGCCTTTTTGCTCCAGCATTTAGTTTAGTTTTTTGTGCCTAACTCTATTCTGCCCTGCTATAGGCTCAAATCAGCTTTCTTTATTCATTAATGCTAATCACAGCATACAGAGGGGAATCCCACATTAGGTTACCTAACTCACAATGAGGTTTTCTAGATCCATCTATCTGCTGTAAATTTTAAGATGTCATTATTTTTTTTCTGCTATGAAATACTCCATTGTGTAAATGTACCACAATTTCCTTTCTGGATAAATATCACTTACCAAATAAATAAATAAATAAAATAGAAACCAGATAAGCAAATTAAATAGACCTATTACTGCTAAAGAAATAGAAGGACTCATTAAAATTCTCATAACCATAAATAGCCCAGGACCAGATGGTTTCAGCTAAGGATTCTATAAGATTTTGAAAGAAGAACTAATACCAATCAAAACTCCTCAAATTCTTCCACACAATAAAAAGAAACATTGCTAAACTTATTTTTATGAAGTTACAATTACCCTAATACCTAAACCACATAAATACATTACTAAAGAAGAGAATTATAGACCAGTCTCACTCATGAACATTGATGCAAAAATAAATACTGGCAAATCGAACAAAGAACACATCAGAAAAATCACCCACCATGATCAATTCATCTTTATTACGAGAGACGCAGGGATGGTTCATTATATGAATATCAGTCAATGTAACCTACTGTATAAACAAACTGAAGAATAAAAACCACATGATCATCTCATTAGAAGCTAAAAAAGCCTTTGACAAAATACAACATCCCTTCATGATAAAGGTCTTGGTGAGAGCAGGAATACAAGGAACATACCTAAACATAATAAAGGCAATTTACAGCAAGCCAACAGTCAACATCAAACCAAATGGAGAGAAACTCACAGTAATCCCACTGAAATCAGGAACAAGCCAAGGTTGTCTACTCTCTCCAGATCTACTCAATAGAGTTCTTGAAGTCCTAGCTAGAGCAATTAAAAAAAGGTGATCCAAGGGATACAAATCAGAAAAGAAAAAGTCATTGTTTATGATATAATAGTTTACACAACCTCAAAAATTTTACCAAGAAACTTCTACAACTCTTAAACACTTTCAGTAATGTAGTAGAACACAAGGTTAACTGAAAAATCAGTAGCCCTCCTTTACACAGATGATATATGGGCTGAAAAAGAAATCAGAGATTTCTTTAAAATAGCCACAAATAACATAAACTATGTCAGAGTAACGGTAACTAAAGAAGTGGAACACCTGTATGACAAGAACTTTTGAAAAATGATAAATATCACATGTTAATATATCATCCCTTAAAATATGCACCACATTTTAAAAATGACCATTGTTATTGATTTGTAGTCAATTGCCTAATAATCAAATTAAAGTCTTAAATTTATTCAATTCTAGATATAACCTTATCCTGTTCAGAATTCCACTACATTTTTAAATTAATTCCCTCTTTAACTTCTTGCTTTTCTTATACTTATTCTTTTTCTTCTTAATTGGTTTTCTAATAGTTTATAAATATATTTTTTTGATACTCATCTCTTTCCCCAGTTTTTTTCAGATTTACTTCCCCTTCCTAACTACCTATCTTAGTTAGGGTTACTATTTATAGCGTAAAACAACTATCAAAAAAGAATGTAGGGGAAGAAAGTATTTATTTTGCTTGTTTCTATATCACCATTCAACACTGAAGTGTAGTGGCATTTTATTTGTATTTTAGTAAATAAAGCTTGCCTGAAGAACAGAAAAGTAAAACAGCCACAATGCCCAGCCATACAGAGCAAACAGCAATGACAAACACCTTTAATTCCAGTAGTCAAGATAGCTTGCCATAGAAACCAGACAGCAGTATTGCACCACCTTAATCCCAGAACTAGAGAGGATTATAAAATGGAAGGAAACATCTCTCACTCTTGGTCTCATTCTGAGATTCCTGGAGTCAGGATTGCTGCTTTTGACTGAGGTAGAAGTAAAATCCAGTAGCTGGTTGCTTTGCTTTTCTGACCTTCAGGTTGAACCCCAATATCTGTCACCGAGCTTTGATTAATCATGCTTCCCTGAAAGAAGCCAGTGCAAGAACACAAACAAAGAAGAAACCCTAATGTAGAAGTTGGGACAGTGGCTAGGAAAGGGTGCTATGTACTACTTTGCTCTTAAAGGTTTGCTCCTTCTACTTTCTTATAGAACTCAGAATCACCAGCCTAAGTGAGGTCTCACTGTTAATGGGCTGGACCCTCCCACATCATGCACTAATTAAGAGAATGCCCTTTAAGCCTGCTTATATGTATTATATTGGGTCATTTTCTCCATTGTTCTCTCCTTTTAAGCGACTGCAGCTTGTGACAAGTTGATATAAAAGTTAGGCAGGCACCACCAAACTGTGCTTTTTTTTCCCCTAAATTCTGACAAGTTCAATTTGTACTGACAAAATATTTTTAGAATTCTAGTATTTCACTGGAATTTATTTAGTATCAGGGAATACATGTTTACATATTTCTGCCTGTTCTTCCAGAAAGTCACACTATCCAATAGATAACACAACATCAAAAGGGATTCAAATCTCAACTCCTCGCTACATAATGGAGTTGCATCTGTCTTGTGCTTCTGTAGTTTTTGTACCTGCCATCACAACCACTGAGTGTACATATATGCACCTACCCAGCTACAGCAAGAGGATGATGTTTCTTTGTATTTATCTACTACCTATGGCTCCTATTATTTTCTTTACTGTCTTCAGTCATATGGGGTAGGAATTTAGGAGAAATAAGTTCCCTTTAAAAACGAGAATTAAGGCAATACAATTTTCTGTCCAGTTGGACAGCTGTGATTTACTGTCAATCAACATATACTGCGAATATAAGTTTTTCAGATGAATATTGAGAGAGGCATTGATTTCAAAATTAGGCCAGGAAAGCGAATGGGGCAGAAGAAATAAGTGCAAAATCTGATCTTCAGATGAGTGGCAGGGTGCTTGGAATTTAAAAGTTGTTTGTCTAGTGTCCCTCCAGGGGAAAGGTAGTCCTCAGGTAGTAGGTATATTTATTTGAATTCTAGTGTCTTCTTAGAGATGGAAACAAACATGTACATCGTTGATGAAGGGAGCTGACATATAGGGGGCAAGTTAGATCCCCAGCTGAGGATAGAGAAATAACATATGATTCTAGAATGTTAGAATACTGATGAAATAAAGTTATGACAGCAAGAACGCGAGGACTTACATCTGTACCTACAAACTGGGAGAAGAGAGCACTAATCTACTGGGAGTGTCTGAGGTTATTTTCTCTCAAATTCTTGCCTCAGTGATGTACTCTTTCCAGAAAGATCCCACCCTAAAAATCTACCCAAACAGAGCCACCAACTTGACCAATTATTCAAACATTTGAACCTAAGGAAGATCTTATTAAAACCAGTATGCCATCTTTCAAGCAAAGTTGAAAAGAGAAAATGATTCTCTACAGTCCTAATTGTTAATAGCTATTTTGCTATCACAAACTACTTTAAAAGATAAAATTTCAATGAAATTTCAGGGATGATTAGATAAGATATCTAATGTCAATTTAATTTGGAATTACTCTGATTTATTATCTTTGATTCTAATAAAATAGGGAGTAGAAGAATATCTGTATCTGAGGTAACAGAAAAATGTTTAAAAATACACTCAGTTATCACATCCAAGAAAACTGGTTCCAGTTAAACTGGAAATTTCAGGCAAATATAAAACATATTCTCTTCAGTCTAGTGGATCAAGTGCCATAGGAAAAGCTCCAGTCCTGCTTCATGCTCCAGTTTCTGGATGCATATGTATACATATTACAATTTTTAAAGTATATTTACTGCTAGTTATAAATGATTCCATGTAGAGTAAAAGCATACTTTTAACTTAAGAAGATAATGCAAATCCATGAGTCCAGTAAATAGTTTTCGAGTAGGAAATACGTTAAATTGCATTGTAGCTTCTATTTAGCTTGGCCTTTTGTAAACTGTTAATGCCATGTGGAATAGTGATCACTTGCTGCCCTGTTCTAATGCATGCCTAGGGGCTGGGTGGTGGGAAGTGTGTGGAAAGAAATTTTAGAGTTACAAGTTCTTTAGCTTTTGGATTTATCTTTATGCTAACCTTTCTGAGGTACTAATTCCATCCATATCCCTCTATGAAAAATGAATAACAATGACAGAGTACCATCGATTAAAGATTTTAGTGCCTTGGTAGATGAATCAAATTACTCTGTGTAAATTAAAGTCTGTATTCACATAAGCTGTAACATTCAATACTAGTCTATCTTTTAAGCATAGAATACTTCCTTTTGAAAATATGTTTTTGTTCATTATATTACACAATGACATAGGATTTAGAAGCTCATCAATGTGTTAATTTTGTGTCCATATTTGAGAAGTATTCAAAATTATTAGAGGGCAAAAAATGAAGTAGATTTGATTATATGTTAGTTCAAGAAACATGTCTATTAATAAATTAGTTTTTTCTAGATACTTTAATTTGAAAATAACTTGATGAGAAACTAAAATCTACAATATACATTAGCTCCCAGAGTGTGATACTGTCCAAAATGAGCAACCATAATGTTAGAAAAACCATATAATCTTTGAGTCATCTTATACAAAGAATTACTATGTGACTGGTGAAAGGAAACTCTAGATACTTTCTTAAGTAGTTGTCTGGTTCACAAGAGCTTTGAAAAGAATGCTGAATTTGAGATAAACACAGAGCTTCAACTGGATAAAAAGGGGCCTCCTACAAGTTTGAAAAAATATGCATTGCTTGTCTCTGGGATGAATACAACTCCCCAGACAGCTTTGAAAGGGAGAAGCATCCAAATAGAGACTAAAAGTATATTACCTCTGAATATATAACACAAAGCAAGTGATGACTAAACTCAAATCTATGCCAAGTGAAGAAAATTTGTAATATGTCCAAGTAACAGCATCATGTCTTTTTATCTTTTTAATAACATTGTTCAATGTTCAAACTCTTTCAGGATATTTGAAATATTTGGCAAAGAGTATATCTACTATAACTTATCTACTCATCTGTTTCTGGTACAAATAAACCAAGTTAAAATTTTTGAAAGAGTGGTTAATATAGAAATATGAAATATTACATATTGATTCAAATCCATCATCTAAAATATTGTCTGCTTTATATAAGAATTTTTATTTCAAAAATTTAAAAAATACATAGTTTCAATTATCACTAAATTATCACCAAATGTAATACAAAATAAAGTGTAAAACAAAACTAAGTGTGTTTAAAGTGACTACTCTCTTGGGAAAACTAGAGACTAATGTGTTTCTTTGAACAAAAAATCACTTTCTTAGGCTCATGAATTTGAAGGCTTAACAAGGAGTAAAAGACTTTGATGGAATTTAAATAATCAGGAGATGTGGTCTTGTTGGAGGAAATCTGTTATTGCATGTATGCGGGGGGATACTTCGAGGCTTCAAAATTCCATGCCAGGCCCAGTTTCTCTTTTTGCCTTCTGATCACGCTTACCTCCAAGTTACTACTCTAGTGCCCATCTGCATGCCTCCATGCTCTTTGCCATGATGGTAATTCACTAATCCTCTAAAACCGCAAGCAAGTCCCTAAACCAATTACTTCTTTTAAAAAACAGTGTTCATGGTCATAGTGTCTCTTAAGAGTAATAGAACAGTGACAATTGGTAACAGGGTCTAGGTTCTTACTGTAATAAGCCTGACCATACTACTTATTGGAAGAATATGGAAGTCTTTGCGATTATCAACTAGAAAATCAGTGGGATACTTAAATAGGGTATACAGGGTATCAGAGTAGGAACATGGAAGGCATTGATAGAGCAATTTGAAGTGTGGGGACCCAACACAAGATGTTTTAAAAGAAAAAAATGTTAATAACAGGCCTAGAGAACATTCTTGTGATACATTGCAAAGAATGTGGTTGCTTTTTGTCACATTTTAAAATTCAACATGAGACTAAATTGCAAAGTTTTGTATTAATGAGCTCAAGAGAAGAGATTTGAAGATCGTCTATTATTCAGCCTGTTATGTTATGCTCAGAGAGATGAAATATGGAAAGAAAAGCCTGATGGTAAAGGAAATAAGGGTGTTGTGACCTCAGGCACGAACCCACCCAAACTGTTCACAAACTGCTGTGAAAGGAGTTAAGTAAAAGACGGATATCATGAAATTTTCAGGCAAATGCGTGAAACTAGAATATCATCCTCAGTGAGGAGGTAACCCAGACCCAGAAAGACAGACATGGTATGTACCCAATCATAAGAAGATAATAGATGTAAAGCAAAGGAAAATCAGACAACTACCCACAGTGCTAGAAAAGCTAGGTAATAAGGGAGACCCTAAGAAGGACAGGCATGGACTGCCCAAAGATGAGAAAATAGATAAAATCAGGAATTCCCTATATTCAAAGTCAAAAATCTAGCTAAGAATGGGAATTATAATTTCTGATGATTCATAGTTGAGAAATAGCACTCAGAATTGCAATGAGATTGGACTGAACAGCTCATCGTCAACTTACATGAACGAATAAGTTACGTACACATAAAAACAAATTCAGAGGCCGAAGAAATTGAAATCTGTGCTAACTATTTATCTAAGAGAATATGACTGGAAACTAACTTCTACGATCTGTTCCTGTAAGTGCTGGACATTTAAACACATATCTAAACTATAAATAATAACTCATCAAAAGGTACTGTGATAGAAATAATTGTTATCAATTATGCATGCTTTCAGTGGAAAATAAGAATGAGTAAATTCTTTTCTATGCTGCTAATTATGATCTTTGACTCTTTGTGCATTTTCATTGTTAGAAAGCAATGCTGTGTGTACCTGAATATGCAAATAATATACAACTGAAGTGTATGGAAAAAAAGAACATACTGTGTGTAGTTGTAGAAGGTAGTGCTGTTCTTCAGCATAACTTCTTGGACTCTTATGCATTTACATGTGCGACATTACTCTGCTAGTGTAAAGTTAGAGTGGTGGTGAGTTCATGAAACTCTCACCTTGGTAAAGTGTTGGGTATCAGGTAAATGTTAAATGGAGAACAAACTAGAAGGGAATTAAAAATCAAAGGTGAGTTCTAAAAGATTTTTATTGCCTTCATAAATGCAGCCTCCTAAAAGAAGAAAATGCAGTATCCCTCAGTCTCTGGAAACCAGAAAAATTTTAATGTTATGTGATTATTGGTTTTTGTACGCTGGAAGAGAATATGGACATAGGGAGCTCATTGTAACCTTGAATTTCTCTAAAACTTTTTATGCTTTTGCACGAAATACTTTATGAGAGATTTTAAAATCTTAAGCAAAACAGGACATAAACACTGAATAACTAAGTGTGTTAAACACGTATTTTGTAATATGTGTATTCAAATACTGTGACTAATCTTTTTTACCATCTGTTACCTGACAGTGACTTATTTAGCCTAATCTTCACTTCACTAAGGATTCAATAAACCTTCACAGGAAACAGAAATTCACTGAGAAAAACAATTCTTTCATGTCTGCGAATTTTCTTCTATACCTATGATTATCCTAAAGTATACCACCTGTGTATGTGCATGTGTGTTTTTCTTAAACATAAATGAAGATAGTAGAGAAGGTAATATATGATTAACATAGGTAAAAATAAAGCAATATTTATATATAACTTAAATTTTCACAAAATCATAGAAACATCATCTTTGTAATGAAGAGACAATTAGTCACCATTTTATATTGCATGTTGTACAGTGTCCATCGGCATTTGTTTCATTATTATACTGAGGTGAAATTTCTATGTGCATAACTGATATATATATATATATATATATATATATATACTTTATATACTTTTCATTATTTATTTCACTATAATAATTTCTTGATGTGTGAATTCCCTCTGAATGCTGTTAATAAAGAATATGCCTTCGGCCAGACAGGACAGAATAAAGATAGGTGGAGAAAACTAGACAGAATGCTAAGAGAAATAAGGCAGAGTCAGGGAAATGTCATGTACCTGCTACTGGGAACAGAGATGCCAGAATCTTGCTGGTAAACTACTGCTATGTGGTGATACACAGATTAATGGAGATGGGTTAATTTAAAATATAATAGCTAGCCAGAAGTATGCTTAAGCTATTGGTCAAACAGCATTGTAAGTAATATAATTTCTGTGTGATTATTTCAGGACTGAGCAACCGGGACCAAACAAGCAACTTCCTACAACAATTTCTGGGTCAAATGAGAAGTCAAATGAAAAGAAGACTTCAGAAAGAATTCTTATTATGCTTAGAATACTAAGTTAATAATTTTTTGAAATAGTTATATGGCAAAATTTTTAATATTAGCACATGTAAAGTAAACATTAACAATTAGTAATGGTTTATGTTATAAAAATATTGAACAAAAAGTTACTTTTAAATTATTCACAATCATTTCTTCTGATAAAATATAAATATCCAAACAACAAAGGATGTGATACCACTATATTCTTTCTCTATACATACCACTCAATGGATCTAGTGTAATGTTATTACTGTTCGATGCAGTTTTAAGAATGTTCACATTGTTTTTTACCATTATTTGCATGCAAATAGATGGAACTAGAAAAAAAAATCCTAAGTGAGGTAACCCACACCCAGAAAGATGAACATGGTATTATCACTCCAGTGGATACTAGCTTTAAAGTAAAGGATATTGAGCCTATAATTCATGATTCTAGAGAACATAAGTAACAAGGTGACCCCTAAGAAAGACATATATAGATCTACCTGGAAAGGGGAAATGAACAAGACTGCCTGACAAAATATGGATCATGGGGCTGGGTGGAGTAGGGAGGTAGAAGTGGAAGACCAGTGGAGAAGAGAGAGGGGGAGGAGAACTTCAATTAACGAGATAGTTTAGATGGAGGAAGGACCGAGATGAGATCAAGGGAAAAAATATTTTGACTGAGGGAGCAAATATGGGGCTAGCATGAAACCTGGCACTAGAGAAATTCCCAGAAATCCACAAAGATGACCCTAAGACCCGAAGCAATGAAGGAGAGGGTGCCCGACATTGTCTTGCCCTGTAGTCAAATTGTTAGATATTTTAAATGTCACCATATAATCTTCATCCAGCAACTGATGAAAACAGAGGCAAGTACCTATGGCTGAAGCACTGAACTGAGCTCCCAAAGTCCAGTTGTAGAAGGAGTAAGAATATGAGCAAAGAGGTCAAGACCATGATGGGTACACCCACTGAAACAGCTTGCCTGAGCTAATAGGAGCTCACCAACTCCTGCCTGACAGGGAAGAAAACAGCATCGGTCCAAACTAGTCCCTCTGTATGTGCGTGACAGTTGTATGGCTAGGGATTACTGCAGGGCCACTTCCAGTGGCACCAGGATTTATCCGTAATGCATGTTCTGCCTTTTTGGGAACCTATTCTCTTTAGAGGGATACCTTTCTCAACCTAGATATAGTAGGGAGGTCCTTGGCCCTTCCCTAAAGCAATGTGCCTTACCCTCTCTGAAAGCTTATTTTGACAACATTCATTGTTCAAGTTTCCTTCTATATAAATTTTATCAAAATTCTGTTTTGTTTCAGAATCCTGTTTAAAATAAGATGCAGTTAATGTGGTTAAGACCATACTCTATAAAATACACATGAATATGAAAGTGTTTATATTCTTTTATATCCTTCACAGCATTAATTAAAAATATTTTCAACATTTTATTTCTTTTTTCCTTGTTGCTTCATCATTTTCTTCATTATTTCATTTGTTCTTTTCTCACATTTATCAAGATGCAAATTCTAATCTTGTGTGTTGAAATAAAATATTTTAGAAACTCTTTTGATGGATTTTTAATAACTAGGAATATACTGCAGTCTACAATTGCCATATCTTTATGAATTTAAATTTTATATCACAGACACATTCCAATTGCACAGATCTTAAAGCTTGAATGACAGCTGCCCTGATTTTTGGGAGGAGATGTTCTTGAGCCATTGAGGTTATGATTTACTTTGACCCTCATATAATTACAGCTACTAAGATGTATATCAGCATTATTCAATGATGTGGAATTTCCCTCTGTATGCTACGAATATGTTTTCCCTGGACTTGCAGAGCTCGCAGTGAACATAATTCCAAAATGTTGGATCAGACAGAGTCAAAAGTCAAAGCACCCTTAATCCTAACTACATTTTAAGAAGAACTGATGGTCAGAAAAAGATTACAGATATGCAATATAGACAGATTCAGACCAAAAAAAAAAAAAGACTTTAAAATGGGTCACAGTATTGGATAAATGAACACGGACATTACTTTAAGAGAGAGAGAAAAAAGAGTACAGACAGTCGTAGATTAAAGAAGTAAAGATAATAAAATAAATTTTTAAAAGTAACAGAGTGTAAAAACCATATAAAGATAGAAAATATGCTGAAAATCTATATTATCCTTATTATTGTCTTTTCCTTGAATTTTTTGACTGCAGAGAGATATTTGAACTTGCGAACTGCTAAGATAAACCAACATATATTATTTTAAAGATATTTTAACTTTAAAATTTGAGTCTAAGATGTGTTAATTTGGAAAAGAGGTTCTTTTTTTATTTCCACAGACAATGAGAACTTGTGGATTCCTCTGAGAATAGCATAGTTTGATGGAACAAGACTCACCAAAAGGTCTCCATAAACCCTAAAAACACTTTGCCCAAAAATAGTAGTAAGTAGTTTGTAGAAAACAATCCCCCATTCCCAAAATTGCTGCTTATAAATGTTTATATTCATTTAAAGGGGGATATGATATATAGAGATGAATAATTTGCAATAGTATGGATCTTGGTCAACTGATACAGATTTAAGGTTGCTCTTTCTATATTATGTACATATATTTCAGCTCCTTTTTAAGATATCATGTTTGTGCAGCTCATTAAAAATGTAATATAATCGAAAATCCAGATTAATAGATAGTCATCTATAATAGTCAAGCCCCTAGTCAAGTTAGTTAGGTTTTATAGATGTACAGAAATAAATTTCAGATAGATAAATATTCTTCAAAACTTTCAAAGACTTATAGAACATCAAATTTAAAATAACTTAAAAGCTTAGACTTAACAGTGAAACATGTCTGCTTTTCACAGTACCACTTATTTCAGAGAAGTGATGGGCACTGAAGAAACTCGTTATGGAATTTGCCTCCGTTGTGACAAGGCTAACCATTTGCAAAAGAAGTTGCTCTTGTCTGGACTGTTTGATGGTATATTGTATGAACTGGACATGCAGGACCCACAGAAAAGTGACTGTTGAACCTTCCAAATGACAAAATGGTCTTTCAAGGTGTCTATTTCACAGAGGAAACTGCATGATGTTCTGCAGGACACAGAAGAAAGCAATTGATAAACTTTACCAGTACAAGGCATAACAGATCTTCAAATTTCTTGCCTTACTGAAAAGTCTGCTGTCGGAAGGAGGTCACTTATGGTTCCCAAATGCTCAGCCCTGAAATTATTACACAGAAACTGTAATAATTAAATCTCTGCTTGGTCCATTAGCTTTAGCTTCTTATTGGCTAATTCTTAACATATTAATTTAACCCATCTCCATTAATCTGTGTATCACCACATTTCACTTGCTTACTGGCAAAGTTTCAGCATTATCTCCAATTGGGCTACATATTTTCTCTCTGACCCTGCCTTTCTTTCTCCCAGCATTCACTTTAGTTCTTCATGCCTAGCTCTGTCTGCCCTGTTCTGCTATAGCCTCAAAGCAGTCCTTTTTTTTTTTTACCAATGGTATTCACAGCAAACAAAGAGAATCCCACATCTGTCTGCCAGATAAAATGGGGTCTGTAGACTAATGATGGATTCATTATATTCAACATTATAGAAAATCTTTTGGTGACTGTCTAGGTAGTGAGATGTCTGTCTCTGTCAATTCTAGAGTTTTGGAAGTTGCTTCCAATGCACTTCTTACTTAGGTAATATTATATCCTTTTGAAGTCTTTGATGGAATTGAAGACAGTTATAGTTACTCACAAAGATAAGATAGGTTATAATTTTTTTCTTAATTTGCCAATTGTAGATGAACTAAATTTTATAAATATAATTATTGCCTGATAAATGTTTTGTATAAACAATTGTATTATGTTAAAGCTAAAACCTTTTGGTTTATTTAGAAAGAAAGGGGGAGATTATGTAGAATTCACATCTGTATGCTTTGAATATGTTTTATTACCATTGGTTAATAGAAAAACTACTTCAGCCTATCACAAGGTAGAAAAAAAGCCAGGCAGGAAATCTGAACATAGATATATGTAGAGAGTAGGCAAAGTCAGAGAGATGCCATATAGCTGGCAAAGGAGATAGGTGCTGGAGCTTTTTCTAGTAAACCACAGCCTCGTGGTGATATATACATAAATAAAATGGGTTAATTTAAGACAGAAGAGCTAGCTAGGAATAAATCTAAATTATTGGCCAAAAAATGTTATAATTAATAAAATTTCTATGTGATTATTTGGGTCCGGGTTGCTGGGAAACCAAAATGCAGTCTCTGCTTACTATCCAAACACAGAAGAAAACTCCCTGTGAAAAATTAATGAAATTTTTTTCATTTCTTTTATTAGAGGGGTGTAACCTGTCTCTTCCTCAATACATACACATATGTAATATAGATAGATATCCATTCTGTATTTTTATTGCTTTCACAGGATTCATCATAGTTTATTTGGCTTCCTTTTCCCTCACTGTGATAAGCACCCCAATAAAAACAACTTACAACAGAAGTAGTATATTTTGATTGGCAATCACATTTTTAAAAATGAGATTAAAAATGTAAACTTCAGTGAACATTTACATATATGAGTCAGTCATTCAAACATTAAGATTTAACTGAAAAAGTTTTTAAAAAGTTAAAAAAAAGTTAATGGGGCACTGACAAGTTTCTCTGTACTATTTTTTGCCTCCCCCTTTATAAAATAGCTATGGAGAAGTGGGTGAGCTTGAATTTCAGACACTTCTCTCCTGCACGTACTGAAATTCCATTAAATGTGATTTATGTAGCACTATGTTCTAATCCAGGAAATCATAGCTTCTAGGCAAACATTTTACTAACTATGATATTAAAACTATAAACACTCAAACGTTTGACAAATGTGAACGGTGGTGAAAAGCTGGAGTCTACCTGCCTTACCTATCATTTGAAACTATTAGTGATTTGTAAAAGACAATACTGAAAGAATTTCAGTGACAAATAAAATATGCCAATGGAAGTAAAAGTTTCACACTATCAAATTGTGTAAGGCTTCCAAATTTACTGGATCCTGGTATTTTAGCTCACTTATAATTCTGAAGATTATTTTTGAGTTTAGAAATCCAAAGTAAACTAATAGTTTTCTGTATGTGACAGAATTGGAAGTACTATGATTTTTTTAACATGAAATTATGCATTTTTAGTTTACTATATTGTTAAATGTTTTCTGCCAGACCAATGGCAGGTTTAAGTGACTTTATTTTTATATACTGTTAAATGACGCATTTGATTTTATATTCTTACTTAGTAAACAATAGAATTTGTCAACAGTATTGTGCAGTGTTATATTATGTTTGTTCTAACTGTTCCCAGGGGGATTATTCTGGTCTATAATCTAAATTTTTATTCTATTCATTTTTTTAGCTAAAATGCTACCTATTAAAATTGCATGCACCGTATGCTACAGAGTAATATTTCCCTCTCATTTCTAGAACTAAATCTTGTGAACACTGTATTTTACCGAACTTATGAATATTCAAATAGTTATACAGAGACTTCCAGAACATTTTTCAGCTTTTATGTAAATGTTGTGTGTTTATTATAAAAAGAAAGCAAAAATTTATGGTTAAATCCAAAGCTTTCTGATAACTTATAAGAAATGAAGAATCAAGCATTGCTAGTATAAGCATTTAGTCTGAGTACTTGCCAGACAGAAACAGTCTGATCTCTATTAGTTTGAGGCAAGTCTGTTCAACAGAGTGAGTTTCAGCACAATCAAGGCAACACAAAGAAACCCTGTCTTGAAAAACCAGAAAAAAAGAACAGAAGATAATTGAGTAGGACAATGAATGAACACGTTTAAATAATGTTTGAAATTTCCAAATAAATTCATGACTTTATGGACTCAGCTACAAAATGTTATATTACTATAAAGTATTACAAACTTGGTAAAAGCTCTCTTTCTTTCCATGATGCCCTACTTACTATAAGAACTTAGAATTCCATAACTTAAAGCCCTGCAAAGGTACCTTATAAATTTGCCACCAATTTTTATTTTGTAGTCATCACACACATTTATCCAACTCTGTTGGTGGTTTGACCTATTACTCACATATATTTCAAAATGTTTGCAAAATATTTAGAATGCATGAAGCCCTGAGTTAGAGCCAAGCCCTACATTATAGCTTATAGAAGAGTTGCAGTCTTTCTGCAGCAAGTAGATCAGAAGATCAATGTCACCCGGTGATTCATGGTCTATATATATTTATGTATTACAAAAATTAGTTCAGGAAATGTGTTCTACAATGTCTGATACAGTCCTTGTCTTTTGGATCCTTAATATAAATGAAATACAAACTGAGAAGAAAATTCCATGGACAGTTTTTTCTTAATCACATTTCACTTATTTTTATGGTCAAATTTCTCAATTTTATTTTAATAGAAATGTGTTTTATGAAATATATATGTACAGTATCCTTGATATTCTTGTCACTATAACACATAATTAATTTGAAACGTCATATATATTTTTATAATCATACATTTTATTTAACTTTTAACATTGGTGAATATTAAAGTACTTTCAGTACTTGAGTTATTAAAAATAGTAACTCAAATAAATTCTTCATTATGACTTTGTATAAATAAGGCATAAACCTTGAAGATATGTGAATACAAATGAAAATTTGATGTAAAAAATACCATGCTCAAAGAAGTACTCTCAACTATTCTCTTAATTGGTATGATGACTAGATAAGATAATTCCACTGAAAATTAATATAAGAAATTTGAGACATTTCTTTAAACTGGAAGTGAAGTTTTGTAAAGGAAGACGCCTAGTTTTAAAGAAAAGCCAAGTAAATACCCTATATAATACAAATATATGCCAAGTAGAAAGGCTAAAATATATAGTGATTCAGTCTGGTGGTAGTATAAACATGTAATTGTAGCATATGAGAGAGTGAGACAAGAGCATCACAAGGAATGCCCAAAACTGTGTGATAAGATCATGTATTAAACATGAATAACTAAGAAATAAGAAATATGAGCACATATAGAATAACAAAAGCTCTTATTTTTTGCTAATGGATTTCAAAACTAGAACAGAGAATTTGAAAAAAATCATCTGAAATATCTGCCAAAACTGAACTATTACTTATAACTTTTCACTTCAGTTTTTCTTTTAAAAATATTTTGGACTGAAAGAAGTGCATAAATTCTCAAAAAGAAATGATCAATAAACATGTTCGTGCTGACTATACTTCCTCTAAACTGAAAATGTGCTCATTTTCTTAAAAGTAGATTAGAAATGAAACACATATTTTACACAAGGGAAAACACATGGCTTTAAAACGGAGACTCTTTGATGCTGTGTTGGCAACAATTATGGCAAATTGCACAGATTGAGTGGTTGAGTAAAAGAAAGGAGTGAGAAAGTAAGAACCTATGGCATGACAATATTTATATAAATTTCTCAAACCAGCAACATTAGAGATCTCAAGATCATTGACCACATAACTCTATGAAGATAGGAAAGTCAGCCCACTAGTAGGATGAATGTGATCCCTCACCAGGAAGAACGTTGCCAGCACCTGACCTCAAAGATTTAGCATCCCAACCCTTTGGTTTAATAATTTCAGTTGTCTGTAAGTGAGCACTTTGCATTAGTTATATTTTCTTTGTTGTGGCTAAAATATAAAAAAAATGCTTCAAAGGGCAAAAGTTTCAGTATAGTGGACTTAGAGGGTCCACTATACTGTAATGGGCAAAGCAAAACAGTGGCACTTTGTCTATGGAAGTGGCTACTCTCCCACAGGAGACCTGGAAATAAAGACTTAAAACTGGGGACAACTATTGATACACGTTTCCCTTCTGCATGCTATCAATATTTTTATTACCATTGGTTAATAAAGAATCTGTTTCGGCCAAGGGCTTAGCAGAGTAAAGTCAGATGGGAAATCCAATCATATATATGTATATTGAGAGAGAGAGAGAGAGAGAGAGAGAGAGAGAGAGAGAGAGAGAGAGAGAGAGCAGGCAGAGTCAAGAAGAGGTCTTGAAGCTGGTGAAGGAGACAAATGCGAAAACTTAGAAAAGAAGGCACAGTCACTTGGTGATACATAGTTTGATAGAAATGGATTAATTTAAGATGTAGATATAATTAGAAATATGCCTGAGCCATCGGCAAAACAGTGTTGCAATTATTATAGTTTTTGTGTGATTATTTGTATTAGGAGCACCAGACACTAACAATCATTTCCCACTTACAAGCTATAGACTTCAATGACCTACCCATAATTTCTGATCAGTAGAGCTTTAACAGTCTTCATCCCCAGATAAAGTACACTTATTTAGAATGTGTGTAGGTGTAGAAAATTTTAAATTCAAACTAAAATAAAATGTTTCTGTTGTGTTCCAAATGGATTACAACAATAAATGATTTCAGAAGACAATTCTTTCTGCTGAGATGGCTAATCAGATAAAGAACCTTGTCACCAAGCCTGATAACCCAATTTTCATCCTCAAATCAACATGGTAGAAAAGAGAATCAACTCCCACAAGTTGTCCTCTGCCATACACACACCTGCTTCTGTGCTCACACACACACACACACACACACACACACACACACACATACACACACACAGACACACATTCCACCAACACACACACACAATCAACTAAATGGATATATAAAAAAGAAAGAAAATCTTATTTCCTCAAACAACATAAAATAATCTTATAAAATATTTTCATTATTTAAAAAACAAATTTAAAAGGGGATGTGGGAGAACTTATGATATGGTTCAGCAGTTAAAGCATTCAACACTCTTGCAAAGAACCAGGATTCATATTACAGCATTCAAATAGTAGCTCACAACTTCCTGTAACTCAGATTCCAGGAAATCTTGTGCCTGTCTTTAAGCTTTACATGAGGCCCTGCACTCATGAATGTGTTAAAAAAACTCATTCATACAAATGTACACATGTATCATATCTATGTAACTTCTTTAGTATATATAATACATGCTTCAAAATACTTTCAACGTGTAGATCCATATCTATCACCATGCACAAAAATCAAGTCCAAATGGATTAAAGACATCAACATTAATCCGTCCACTTGGAACCTGATAGAAGAGAAAGTGGGAAGTAGTCTACAAGATATAGGCACAGGAGGCCTCTTCCTAAGTAGGACCCCAGCAGCACAGACAATAAGAGAAACAATGAAAAAATGGGATCTACTGAAACTGAGAAGCTTCTGTAAAGCAAAGGACACTGTCAGTAGGACAAAAAGGCTGCCTTCTGACTGGGAGAAGATCTTCACCAACCCCTCATCAGACAAAGGTCTGATCTCCAAAATATACAAAGAACTCAAGAAAGTAGACACTAAAACTCTAATTAATCCAATTAAAAAATGGGGTACTGAACTGAACAGAGAATTCACAACAGATGAACTTCTAATGGCCAAAAGGCACTTAAGGTCATGCTTAACCTCCTTAGCGATCAGGGAAATGCAAATCAAAACCACTTTGAGATACCATCTTACACCTGTCAGAATAGCTAAAGTCAAAAACACCAACGATAGCCTATGCTGGAGAGGATGTGGAGTGAGGGGAACACTCATCCATTGTTGGTGGGAATGCAAACTCGTGCAGCCACTGTGGAAATCAGTGTGGCGGTTTCTCAGGAAACTGGGAGTCAACCTCCCTCAGGACCCAGCAATTCCACTCTTGGGAATATACCCTAGAGATTCCCTAACATACTACAAAAGCATTTGTTCTACTATGTTCATAGCAGCACTATTTGTAATAGCCAGAACCTGGAAACAGCCTAGGTGCCCCTCAATAGAAGAATGGTTAAAAATGGTGTGGAACATATACACATTAGAGTTTTACTCGGCGGTAAAAAACAATGACATCTTGAATTTTGCATGCAAATGGATGGACATAGAAAACGCTTTACTGAGTGAGGTAAGCCAGACCCAAAAAGAGGAACACGGTATGTATTCACTCAAAAATGGATTCTAACCATAATTAAAGGTCTTTGAGCCTATTATTCGTGATCCTAGAGAAGCTAAATAAGAAGATGAACCTGATGAAGATTATCTAGCTATCCGCCAGGAGGTAGGAAATTGACAAGAGTACCAGGTAACCTCGGGTGCATGGGGGGGGGGGTGGGAGGGTTGATGGAAGGGGAGAGGGTTAGAGAGAAGGGAGTAGGGGAGGAATGGGGAAAGCTTGGTGGCCTGGGATGGGGGGGGAGGGAGGAAGGATGAATATGGGATCAGGGAAGAATATATTTCAACTAAGGGAGTCATATTAGGGTTTACAGGAGACTTGATTATATATGGGATCCCAGGTCCAAGGAGAGATCCCCCAGATTGTTCTCTGGACAGAGGAGAGGGTGCCTGAACCGGCCGTGGCCCATAACCATACTGATGTATATTTTGCTTATCACCATAGATCCTTCATCTGGCAAAGGACGGCGATACAGACGGAGACCCACATTGGAGCACCGGACTGAGCCCCTCAAGGTCCAAATGAGGAGCAGAAGGAGGAAGAACATGAAAAAGGAAATCAGGACTGCGAGGGATGCTATCACTCACTGATACAAGGGAACGGATCTCTTGAGAGTTTACCAAGGCCAGTTGGACTGGGACTGAACGAGGACGTGATCTAACCAGATTCTCGGAATTTAGCCGGATTCTCTGAATGTGGCTGGCCCGAAGTCTTTCTGAAAAGCCATTGACTATGACACTGGGACCTGTTTCCTCTGCATATACTGGATTTTGGGGATCCAGTCTGTTTGGATACTCACCTTCCTGGACCTGGAGGGAGGGGGGAGGAACTTGAACTTCCCACAGGGCAGGAAACCCTGACTGCCCTAAGGGACTAAGAGGGAGGAAGAGAGGGAGTGGGTGGAGTGGGAGGGTGTTTGGAAGAGGGGCGGAAATGGAAACTTTTATAATTTAATAAAATTTACTTTAAAAAAATACTTTCACATTATTCAACTCACTTTTGAAATATTATAGTTGTCTTTTTATTGTAGCTCTACCTCTGTGACTGACTTCTTTTCTATGATGAAATGAATAAAAGTGGAGTTTATGCTATCCGGGGCAGACTGTCCTGGTGGAGAGCACAGTCCCTCTGCCCAGCTTCTGCTGCACCGTCTTCTGTGTTCCACTTGACTCTGCCCTGCCCCCAAGGTCGCCCTTTTGTCTCCTGTGTCCTTGGAATACCAACTATCCCTATTTCAGTGCTGAGGAGTTCCATCCAGAGGGCTGTCCCTATTTCAGTGCTGAGGAGCTCCATCCAGAGGGTGCTGAGGAGTACCGTCTAGAGGGACAGGAACAGTTCTGCTCCTGCACTGAAGAGATCCATCCAGAGAGTCAGTCACAGAAAAAATGAACCAAGACACCAAGAATTTTCTGGCTCCATTTGAAGGAAGAGATGTGCAAGCGCCTATGCAAGATTTCCTCCAACAACCTGAAAGGCAACATGACATCAACAGAATCCAGGGATCATGAAACTAGAAGAATTGAACACCCTAGTCCAGAAGAAATAGAAGAAATCAACTCTAAGCAGAACTGTATACAAATAATAGAGGAACTTAAACAGGAGGTGAAAATCTGCCTTAAAGAAATGGAGAAAACAAACAAAAAAGTAGATGAAATGAATAAATCTCTCAAAGATACCCAAGAAAAACAAGAAATCCAAGAAAAAGCAATCAAACAGGTAAGGGAAACAGTTCAAGACTTGAAAAATGAAATGGAGGTAATGAAGAAAACACAAACCGAGGGAAGGCTGGATACGGAAAATCTGGATAAACGAAAAGGAACTGCAGAGACAAGTATTACCAATAGAATACAAGAGATAGAAGAAAGAATCTCAGACATTGAAGATTCTGTAGAGTAAATAAACTCACTGATTAATGAACAAAACAAATCCATCAAATTTTTAACACAAACCATCCAGGAAATCTGGGACACCATGAAAAAGCCAAACCTAAGAATAATAGGTGTAGAAGAAGGAGAAGATTTACAGATCAAAGGCACAGAAAATATATTCACCAAAGTTATTGAAGAAAACTTTCCCAGTCTAAAGAAGGATATTCCTATGAAGGTACAAGAAGCATATAGAACACCAAATAGACTGGATCAAAAAAAAATCCCCTTGCCATATAATAATCAAAACACAAAACATACAGAATAAAGAACAAATATTAAGAGCTGAAAGGGAAAAAGATCAAGTAACATATAAAGGGAAACCTATCAGAATTAAACCTGACTTCTCAGTGAAAACCATGAAAGCCAGAAGGTCTTGGATAGATGTGCTGCAGAAACTAAGAGACCAAGGATGCAAGCCCAGACTACTACACCCAGCAAAGCTTGCATTTACCATCGATGGAGAAAACAAGATATTCCAGGACAAAAAGAGATTTAAACAATACGTAGCCACAAACCCAGCCCTACAGAAAATACTAGAAGGAAAACCACAAACCAAGGAATCCAACAGCACTCATAATAACACAAGCATCTGACAACCCTCCACCAGCACAACTCAAAGAAGGGAAACACACAAACAATAGCACCAGGAAAAATAACTGGAGTCAACAACCACTGGTCATTAATATCACTTAATATCAATGAACTCAACTCACCTATAAAGAGGTACAGATTAAGAGAATGGATAATGCCTACAAGAAACACACCTCAAACACAAAGACAGACACTAACTCAGAGTAAAGGGTTGGGAAAAAGTTTTCCAAACAAGTGGACCAAAGAAACAAGCAGGTGTGGCTATACTAATATCTAAGAAAATTGATTTCAAACTAAAATCAATCAGAAGAGATGAAGATGGAAACTTTATACTCATATCAGGAACAATTCATCAGGAGGAAGTCTCGATCCTGAATATCTATGCACCTAATATAAAAGCACCCACAAAGTAAAATAAACATTACTAGAACTCAGAACATACATCAAACCCCACACTCTAATAGTGAGTGATTTCAACACTCCTCTCTCATCAATGGACAGGTCAACCAGACAAAAACTTAACAGAGAAATAAGAGAACTAACAGCTGTAATGAACCAAATGGACCAAACAGACATCTATAGAACATTCCACCCAAACAAAAAAGAATATACGTTCTTCTTAGCATCTCATGGAACCTTCTCAAAAGTTGATCACATAATTGGTAACAAAGTAAACATCCATAGATATAAAGAAATTATAGTAATCACCTGTGTACTATCAGATCACCATGGAATAAAGTTAGATTTCAACAATAATTCGAACCCCAGAAAGCCTACAAACTCATAGAAACTGAACAATCAACTCCTGAAACATCCCTGGGTCAAGGAAGAAATAAAGAGAGAAATTAAAGTCTTCCTTGAATTCAATGAAAATAAAGACATACCCAAGCCTATGGGACACTATGAAAGCAGTACTACGAGGAAAGTTCATAGCACTAAATGCCCACATAAAGAAAATGGAGAAAGCGCACATTGGTGACTTAACAGCACACCCGAAAGCTCTAGAAAAAAAAGAAGCAGACTCACCCAGGAGGAGTGGAAGACTGGAAATAATCAAACTGAGGGCTGAAGTCAACAAAATTGAAACACAGAAAACAATCCAAAGAATCAATGAAACAAAAATCTGGGTCCTGGAGAAAATCAACAAGATTGATAAACCCCTATCCAAACTAATCAAACGGCAGAGAGAGAACATGCAAATTAACAAGATCAGAAATGAAAAGGGGGACATAACCACAGATACAGAGGAAATTCAGAGAATCATTAGATCTTACTACAAAAGCCTGTATGCCACAAAATTGGAAAATGTGGAAGAAATGGATACTTTTTTTTAGATAAGTACCACATACCAAAATTAAGTCAAGACCAGGTGAGCAGTTTAAAGAGACCTGTAAGTCGCTAGGAAATAGAAGCTGTCATCAGAAACCTCCCTACCAAAAAATGCCCTGGCCCAGATGGTTTCAATGCAGAATTCTATCAGATCTTTCAAGTAGAGTTAATACCTATACTCCTTAATGTGTTTCACAAAATAGAAAGAGAAGAGTCATTGCTTAACTCGTTTTATGAAGCTACAATCATCCTGATACCCAAACCACACAAAGACTTAACCAAGAAAGATAATTACAGTACAATGTTATTCATGAACATTGATGCAAAAATTCTCAATAAAATACTGGCAAACAGAATCCAAGAACACATCCAAAAAATTATACATTATGATCAAGTAGGCTTCATCCCAGAGAGGCAGGGCATTTATCTATCAACGTAATCCATCATACAAATAAACTGAAGGACAAAAACCATATGATCATTTCATTAGATGCTGAAAAAGCATTTGACAAAATTCAACACCCCTTTTTGATTAAGGTCTTGGAGAGATCAGGGATACAAGATTCATTCCTAAATATGATAAAGGCAATATACAGCAAGCCGACAGCTAACAATAAATTAAATGGAGAGTAACTCAAAGACATCCCACTAAAATCGGGAACAAGACAAGGCTGTCCACTCTCTCCATACCTCTTCAATATAGTACTTGAAGATCTAGCAATAATAAGACAGCATAAAGACATCAAGGGGATTCAAATTGGAAAGGAAGAAATAAAACTTTCATTATTTGCAGATGATATGATAGTGTACATAAGCGACCCCAAAAACTCTACCAAAGAACTCCTACAGCTGATCAACACCTTTAGTACTGTGGCAGGATACAAGATCAATTCCAAAATATCAGTTGCCTTCCTAACACAAAGAACAAAGATACAGAGAGGGAAATCAGAGAAACGTCACCTTTCACAAAAGCCACAAATAGCATTAAGTATCCTGGGGTAACTAAAACCAAGGAAGTGAAAGATTTATTTGACAAGAACTTTAGGATTTTGAAGAAAGAAATTGAAGAAGATACCAAAAAAATGGAAAATCTCCCATGCTCTTGGATTGGGAGGATAAACATAGTAAAAATGTCAATTTTACCAAAAGAAGTCTATAGATTCAATGAAATCCCCATCAAGATCCCAGTGAATTTCTTCACAGACCTTGAGAGAACAATAATCAAGTTTATATGGCAAAACAAAAAAACCAGGATAGCCAAAACAATCCTATACAATAAAAGTACTTCTGGAGGCATTTCCATCCCTGACTTCGAACTCTTACAGAGATACAGTAATGAAAATGGCTTGGTATTGGCACAAAAACAGAGATGTTGACCAATGGAATCGAATCGAAGACCCAGATCTTAATACACAAACCTATGAACACCTGATTTTCGACAAAGGAGCTAAAACTACACAATGGAAGAAAGAAATCATTTTTAACAAATGGTGTTGGCATAAGTGGATGTCAACCTGTAGAAGAATGAAAATAGATCCATATCTATCACCATGAACAAAACTCAAGTCTAAATGGATTAAAGACCTCAACATTAATCTGACCACATTGAGCCTGATAGAAGAGAAAGTGAGAAGTAGTCTACAAGACATAGGCACAGGAGACCACTTCCTAGTTAGAACCTTAGTAGCACAGACAATAAGAACAACAATGAATAAGTGGGACCTCCTGAAACTGAGAAACTTCTGTAAAGCAAAGGACACTATCAATAAGACCAAAAGGCAACCTACTGATTGGGAGAAGATCTTCATCAACCCCTCATCAGACAAAGGTCTGATCTCCAAAATATACAAAGAGCTCAAGAAACTAGACACTAAAACTCATTAATCCAATTAAAAATGGGGTACTGAACTGAACAGAGAATTCTAACAGAAGAACTTCAAATGGCCAAAAGATACTTAAGGTCATGCTCAACCTCCTTAGCAATCAGGGAAATGCAAATCAAAACAAGTTTGAGATACCATCTTACACCTGTCAGAATAGCTATACTCAAAAACACCAATGATAGCCTATGCTGGAGAGGGTGTGGAGTGAGGGGAAGACTCATCCACTGATGGTGGGAATGCAAACTTGTGCAGTCACTGTGGAAATCAGTGTGGTGGTTTCTCAGGAAACTGGGAGTCAACCTCCCTCAGGATCCAGCAATCCCACTCTTGGGAATATACCCAAGAGATGCCCTATTATACTACAAAAGCATTTGTTCAACTATCTTCATAGCAGCACTATTTGTAATAGTCAGTACCTGGAAACAACCTAGGTGCCCCTCAATGGAAGAATGGTTAAAAAAGGTGTGGACCATATACACATTAGAGTTTTACTCAGCGGTAAAAAACAATGACATCTTGAATTTTGCATGCAAATGGATGGAAATAGAAAACGCTTTACTGAGTGAGGTATCCCAGACCCAAAAAGAGAAATATGGTATGTACTCACTCATAAGTGGATTCTAGCCATAATTAAGGACTTTGAGCCTATAATTCGTGATTCTAGAGAAGCTAAAAAAGAAGGTGAACCTAAAGAAAATCATATAATTATACTCCTGGATATTGGAAGTACATAAGATTTCAAGGCAAAACTTGGATGCACGGGGATGGCGGTGGGTGGGGTCGATGCAAGGGGAGATGGGTAGAGTGAGGGGGAGAAGGGGAGAATTGGGGAAAGCTTGGGGGAATGGGATGGGTGGGATGGAGGAAGGGTGGATATGAGAGCAGGGAAGTAAATATCTTCATTAAGGGAGCCATTTTAGTGTTTTCTAGTGACTTGTCTCTAGAGGGGTTCCCAGGTCCAAGGAGAGTTCCCCAGATTGTTTCTTGGGCAGCAGAGGAGAGGGTGCCTGAAATGGCCTTATCCCATAGTCACACTGATGAACATTTTGCATATCACCTGGCTATGGATGAAGATAGAGACAGAGACTCACATTGGAGCACTGGACTTAGCTCCCAAGGTCCAACTGAGAAGCAGAAGGAGGGAGAACATGCAGGATTTCAGGATCACGAGGGGTGTGTCCACCCACTGAGACAGTGGGACTGATCTAATGGGAGCTCACTAAGGCAAGCTGGACTGGGAGTGTTGGAGCATGTGATCAAGATGGACACTCTGAAAATGGCTGACAATGAAGACTGACTGAGAAACCAAGGACAATGGCACTGGATTTTTATTATACTGCATGGACTGATTTGTGGGAGCCTGGTTTGTTTGGATGCTCACCTTTATAGTGTTGGATGGAGGGTGGAGGACCTTGGACTTCCCATGGGGCAGGGAACCCTGACTACTCTTAGGACTAGAGAGGGAGGGGGAGGTGGGAAGGGGAAGGTGGAAAGAAGGAAGGAAAAGGGAGGCGGGAAGGAGGTGGAAATTTTTAATAAATAAAAAAAAAACAGAAAAAAAAGAAATGAATAAAAGTATACTTTTAAGAGCCATTTGGCCATTGCTCTTTTGTTGGTTAATGTGTGAAACCATGTAAGTACTCAAGATTCTATAAATAAAAGAGACTTCTTTGAAATCTGTTTTAAGGTCAGCTCTTCTATTTTACTACCATGAAATGTGCTTGACCCTGAAGAGACTGTAGCTATCTATACTTCTTGCCTGACCCTACATTTCATCTAAAAATCTATTCCTCTATTCCAAACATAAGATTTTCTTATTTCCATCTTCTCCTTTGCATTATCTATTGCTATAATAGTCTGTATTTCTGAAGACTGTACAAATTCTTATTTATTTAAAACTAAATACCATGAGTTTAAAATATCTTGAGAACTATATGCTGAATGTATGTCTATTAAAGAACACTTGAACAAATTTGATGTTTTTTTTTAAATCATTGAATTGAAGGGGATTTAAGTGCCTAACTCTGGGATTGTGTTCCAATACTAAGTGTTAAGGTAAGTGGCTATAATTGTAGTACATGAGAGGTAGTCGGGGGAGGATGAGACATTTTAGGCCAGTCTAAGTTTTGTTCTTTAAAAGGCAGGAGTGTTCCCTGGCAGGCTCGCAGAGCATCTGCTAGTCCAGCAAGGATGGCTGTGGGTCCCTGCAAGATCTCCAGGGTGGCAGGCTGGTCCTGCCATGCGGCTGGACGAGTCAGGCGGGTGGGTACGGCGGATAAAAGGCTCACAGAACATAGTAAATAGACATAAGGCTAATCATAAGGGTAAACATTTATTACTTAAAGAAGAAAGAGAGAAAGAAAGGCGGGAAGAGAAAAGAGGACAGAGAGGCGTGCACACATGCCAGGAGAGAGGGACAGAAGAGGAAGGGTTAAGATGGCAACAAGGGAAGTCAGAAGTGGCTGGGAGTGGGCGTGACTTGCCCTTAAAGGGACCAGAGCATAAGAATAACACTAAGCAATTCAGGGAACTTGATTTCAGATTGACTCTTAGATGTCCTATGTTGGAACAAACAAACAAACAAACAAAAACCAAGAAAAAAACCGGAGAATATGATCACAAGGTTTTACATTGTGTCCACGGTAGTTCACACTTGTAATGTCAGTCTTGGGGACACTTCAACAAGAGGTCAGTGAGGTCAGGGCCAGTCAGTGCTACCTACAGAGGTTTTTTTTTTTTTTTTTTGTCTCAACACAAATGATGTGAAACATACAATGTATATTCTTGAATAATTAAAAATCTCCTTAGGTATGCCATTACCATTTCAAACAGAAAACTGTGGCAGTAAAAATAGACTTTGGAAAAACAGAAGATAAGAAATATGGTTAAAAGTCTATATACTTGTTTTACATTGCATTGATTTTTCTATGCCATAGAAATGGTTGCTGAATTTTAGTAAGCCAATTTAACTTTATGCTTCAACTTTTGTTTTATTAGCTGCAGCAGAATTTTCAATCTATGAGCACTTTCCCCAGATCAGTTCATAAGTTCCTTTTCTCATAAAAACCCTTTCATCATTCATGTGGCAGAAGTGAAGAGAGTCAGATTTTCTTAGACCTCAAATGAGCCAATGAGAATCACAGAACATTTTGAGCTGCCAGGTTTGAATAGAGATAAACCCAAATATTAATTTTGAAGGCTAAACCTCTTACAATAAAGTATTTGTTATGTGTATAGCTGTTTATGGATAAAATAAAAGGAGTGTCAGATACTGTAGTTATTTTCTTAACTATATTTGTACAAATATCAAGGCTGATACTCCTTTCACCATATCATACAGTTTTCAAGTAAGGTAGCAGTTTTTATAAGACCTGTTTTTCTCTCTTTCCAGGCAATAATCTCCCAAGATTTGTTCAATACTAGAAAGTTTGCTGATTTTCAAATACTAAGCTTAATTCTTCCAATATATTTCCCATCTCTTATCCTACTACTAAATCTATACTCTGATTTTAAAAAAAAATGTGAGTAGCTGGGAATTATATTTGGGCAACAACAATGACAAGTCCAGAAAACAAAAACTATTTTGCTAAAGTAGATCAGAGAATTTTATTTTGTGATCTTAAAATAAAAGGAATGAAATAAGCAATATTAAAATTGATTTTTGACATTTTGGCCTATACTAACTTAGGGAAAGAATTTTACCACTGATAATGGAGAATGTATTTAAAACTTGTTTTCAGTTAGTGCTATGTATCAGGGAGCAGTGCTGATGCCTTGGGAGACCTTAGACTTTAATGCTTTAACAATGAATTTGTTTAGTTTTTTTAGTTTTTATTTGCAAAGCCCTATGCTGTTTCAATAGACAGCTATGAAAAAAGTTATATTAAAAAGGAAATGATAAAACAGACCATAGATCTCGATATTTGGCTTCATTTTTCCCTCATTACTAAAAATAAATTTTAGTTGGTAAAATGTTACACAAAAAATACCTGCTCAGTGATTGTATCTTAAAAAGTTTCAAGAAACTGATACAACTTATTCTCACAATTGGAGAAAAACACACAGGACCACAGAGTAACCTAGCAATTAGTGAGGAGAATCGCAGCTGCAGTTGGCTACCAATAAAGATACCAGGTACGCAATAGAGGAATTTAGAAGTTACTTACCAAAGAAATATCTTTGGTAATGAATGAGAGTATGTTCTAGCAAAAAAGAGAATAACTTTGTTATATTAATACAATGCTAAAAATAGACTGGAAAGGATTGTGTCTCAAAATGTCTGACAGTAAATATTGTCTCTTATACACACTTCCATCAACAAATAGGGCTACTGTGAGACAACTAATGATGGAGAGATACTGTTTAGCAAGCACATTCACATGTTGTAGTTATCTTATTTTCAGGGAAACTGTCTTCTACAAGTGCCCTTACTGGGAGAGAGATAATAAGAATACCAAACTCAAATAATCATAAATGCCAAATGAAATAATTTGAAGCATAGCCTTTGAATACTAACCTTACATGTCATGTCAGCAACATAATAACATTTAGTATATTATACATAACTTCAGACATCTGCTTTTAACCAATGATGTCTAAGAGAGCTTTTTTTTAACTTTATTTTGTTTTGCTTTTGAAATATCGTTGTTTAGCTTATGACACCAGACTTTTACCCCAGGTGAAATTTACCTGCCTCAATTTTTCTGGCCAAACCCTTTTTGGACTCAGATCATGATAATCTATAAACATGTTAAATGTTGTTGGTTTTTAATTAAGATTTTATTAGCTCTTATATAATTTGAACTAAATTAAATTAATTGGATTTAAAAGTATGTTCAGATATAAGGACAAGAAAAATCAAACATTGCTTTGCTTGTCCAGTCCACAAATGATATGCAAGACTTTCTTCCTAATTTTTCCATCTGTTTAAATTTCAAACTCACTAAATAAGAGAGCAGATCTCTTAGGCTCTTCCTCCAAGCTTCCAGAAAGCAGAAGCCCATTGTTTATCAGACGGCCTTTATTATTTTGGATTGACCAAAATAAGAAGCATAATCACAGGCTCACTCTTGTAGAAACACTGAATCAACATTACAGAAATGTTGATCTACTGATACATTTGAATAAATTTTTATCACATAGTATTGTGTTAAACCTCTGTCCTATACACTATTCCCATGCCAATACCAACCAACCCCTCTCTTGCCACCGTCATAGACAGGAGAAGACTTGTAACTGAATTGTTTTTGTTTGTTTGTTTGCTTGCTTTTTTACCCTTTTTCTTTGGTAGACTGTAGAGTAATTTACAGTATCATTTATAATAGTCCTTATGAGTGAAAGTTCTATGTAGACACCAGCTAAAATGTTCTCTGTTCAGTGAATTGTATATTTGCTATCTTCAGCAAGAGGGTTTTACAGTCTGTTTGTGGAGAGAAACCAATATCCTTGGTATTAGTCTGGGTAGTTTTATGATTCTTATGGGAACCCATTGGTCAATAAGTGAATTTAATGTGCTCATTCCCAGTATAGAAAGCTTCATTAGAAGATAAAATGATCTTTAATTTTATCTGTTTCTCCATATATTCCATTCCACTCCTAATTTAATTTCATCCATAACTATGTATTATATTTCTCCTTTCTAGGGAGATACGTCCCTCCACACTAGAAGTCCTTTATCTATACTTCGTAAAATAGGTTGGTTATCATTTATTGAACAGCTAATATCCACATGTGTGTGAAAACATACCACATTTGTCTTTCAAGGTCTGTTACCTTGCTCCAGATGATCTATGTATCTATAGTCTTTCCTTCCTTCCTTCCTTCCTTCCTTCCTTCCTTTCTTCCTCCCTCCCTCCCTCTCTTCCTTCTTTTCTTCCTTCCTTCCTTCCTCCCTTCCTCCCTCCCTCTCTTCCTTTCTTCCTTCCTCCCTCCCTCCCTCCCAGCCTCCCTCTCTTGTTTCCTTCCTTCCTTCCTTCCTTCCTTCCTTCCTTCCTTCCTTCCTTCCTTCCTTCCTTTTATTTTTAGCTCTACCTATTTGACTGTGGATATCATGCTTTCATTTTCTAACAGCTGTGCAATATTCCATTGTTAATATTACATATCTATGACTTTACTTCTCTATTGTGGGTCATCTAGGTTGCTTTCACTTTCTGCTGATTTTAAAGAGAACAGAAGCAATAGGCTTGAACAAGTGTCTCTGTAATAAAATATTCAAACTAGGTAAAACAACAGCACTAAGTGAATTCCACCAATTATAAAAAAAGAAAAAAAGAACTCTCTAGAGAAAAATTAATAAAAGTTGTGACTAAAACTATATATATATGTGTGTATATTTATGTATGTGTGGTATATAAGTGTGTGTACATATCACACACACACACACACACACACACACACACATTGATGTGAGATTATGGATGAATCAGAAAGGAAAGGTTTTGGATTTGTAGTGATGTGTTTGTGTTAAGTTGACGAGAGATCAGTTGTTCTGGATAGTCTTGTTTTTCCAGCACATGAACTAGAGTTATTGGATAAGAGGTAGCCTCAGTAGAGAAATGACTCAATAAGGTCAGGATATAAGCAGACCTGTTGGATGTTTTCTTAATTGGTGATTGATGTGGGAGGGCCCAGGTGGTCCTGGTATCTATTAGAAACCAGGATGGCAAGCCATGTTGAGCAAGCTAAATGTAAGCAGTATACATAGTCTCTGCTTCTGCTCCTGTCTCCAGGTTCCTGCCTTGCTTATGTTCCTGTGTTGACTTCTTTGATTATGGATTGTAATGAGAAACAATAGGTCCAATAAACCCTTTCCTGCCCAAGTTGCATGGCCATGGCATTTCATCACAGTAACAGTAACTTTAACCAAGACACTTATGTATGTTATCATATCTTCTGCAAATAAAGATACAGTTATTTATTTTTTTTCCTTTCACCTAGATCTTTTTGCAGTTGTCTTTTCAGGCTAAATAAGAATTCAGGTACTATATTGAATAGATACCGAATGACAAGCAGTTTTGTCATGTTTTTGATTTTAGTTGAAATCATTTGAGTTTCCATTTGTGTTGATGTTGGCAATGGGTTTTCTGTAAACTCCCTTTATTATGTTGAGGTATGTCCTTTGTATCACTAATCTCTCTGGTACATTATTTTAAAGGGGTGATGGATTGTATATAAGGCCTTTTTAGAAAATTAAAATGAGATGATCCTGTGGTTTTTGTCTTTAAGTTTCTTTATATCCACCTGTTTCTGCCTCTTGATTGCCTGGGTTTGACAGTCAATAGTGAGAAAGTCTGTAAGCTTTAATTAAAACTTAAATTTAAAACTTTTATACATGGTAGAGTTAGAATTACTCTATTTTCAGATCTCTGTGGTACAAACATTTCCAGCTAATGCTCTCTCCTGAGAGGTTTTTGCTATAAATAATTTATTTTAATATCAAACTTATATAAAAGGTAACATATTATGAGAACCATCTCTATCAAATTCTGCTTTCTGATAAAACATTAATTCCTTTCTCTGTATCTACACTTAACCGAATGTTTGTTACTTTGGCATAACATGTGAGGGCATACAAATACAAGTCAAAATCCAGGAGAGGGTTTATATCTCTAATGCAAGCAATTCAACAAATGAAACAATTTCCAGTTCAATTTAAAATCCTCATAAAATAGAAATAGTCCTTAATTGTATTGACTCACATCCTACTGAATAGGAGACTGAGAGACAGATAAAGAGGGGATGAGAAGGAGACAATTTTTAAAAACTGGATTACATCGTTACCGAAGCTTAGGTGGTCACATGATACGCTTGAGATTCTACCAGCAAGCTTAACATATAAAAGACGTAGTGGTATAATTAACTTTAATTTCCAAACCTGAAAAATAGATGTTATAACTTTTAATAAAAGGCCACAGAAATCTGAGGTCTGCAATAAAAAGGAGAAAATGTCTAAAAATTCTGTACTGCACAGCAATATCAGCATTTCTCTTCTGTTATTTTTATATAAGAATTTAGCTGCTTTGGATGTCAGTCCACGTAAGGTGATGGAGGAGAGATCTTGTTCTTACTTTGCTCCTTTCAATTCATATGACTTTGAAAAATTTCATGTGTTTAAAATTTTCAGACATCAAGCTAGATTTTAAAATAAGTATTTGTATAAAGCTGGTATTATAAAGTTTTCAAGGTTAGCAAGCAAAATACACATTTGTTCACATATAGAGACCATAGTCTTAAAGGTTAAACGTCATTATTTAAGGTCACATTACCATAGTCTAAGAAATGACTGCCTTGATTTTAATATCCAAATTGATGAAACTATTAAAAATCTTCCTGTTCCTAAATGTAGGTTATTAAACTTTTCAAACCTTTCTCTTTGCAAATCATTTTTATTTCATATTAATTCTTGTAAAGTACACCATTCATCTAAAATATTTAGGATACCTTAATTTTAGACAGTTCTTATTTAAAAGGAAGCTGAAAATGGAAGGTAATATATTTGATAAAAATTATGTCTTTAATTAGATTCTGATTTTATATCTTACTACTTGTAAAGTGATATTACATTACAATTTATTATATGAAACCTCAGTGCCAAAAAAATGTGCCTTTTCTATGATAGCTATGGCTTGTTTCAATTTTTGTTAAAATTTACATAAAATTTAACAGATTAAAATTGATGAATAACAATATTAACCAAAATAAAGTGTTGATTATTTAATATCATATTTTGTATCTAGTTTATCATCCAACTAACATCTTGAATAATAAATAATATATATTGTGGAATAAATAATAATCACTAAATTTCCAGAATTAAGGTCTTAAACACTAGATGTGGCATACCAATTCATTAAGTTTCTATTTTACAGGATAACTAATTTTAAACAGAACAAAATATTATATAGGGTTTTGATTTAAATTATACTATATAAATGATTCTGATATTTAAGGTAATTTTTTTATGTTAGAAGCTTAATATCCTAGGGCTTTCTGAGTAGTGATACTATAGCTTTTAAACACTGGACCTATTTATTAAAGTTAAAACTAACTTTAGCTCTTTTAAAACTTACATATCATTTAATCAAATGTCCCATTTGCTGTAAAATATTATATCAAAGCATTAAAATTTTAAAGTTTCAGCATTCTCACCCTTCACTACAAGGATACGAGGAATTATAATATTTGTTGTCAACCTATCCAGGGTTATAAGCAACATTGAAGAGTGATATAAGTGTTCTGCTTTAAAAGAGTTGCTCATCCACCTCACCAGAATAACAGCTCAATGCAACAACTTGCTAAACCTTACAGACTCACTTCTTTCAAGGCATTCAATTGGATTATATTTGGCTAGTTCTTTCAATACTCTTAATGCTGGTGGCCAGTTTTCAGGCATTATATCACATTAGCTATAGACATCATTGACGATAACACTTAATAATTCTGTTTTAGAAGTGTACTTTATTTTGCTACCAGGAAAGCAGTTTCTGCTGATTTCTGATCTAACCCTTATCCAATTGATTTTCTTCTTTTTCATCATCTCTTTTACTGTTACACGTAAATCACATAAACTGGAAACAGCATATTCACAACTATTTTTCTATACCATCAATATCCATACACCTACCAGTCAGCATATACAAAACAGATATTATTAAGCCCTTATATTCTCTTGTATTTATGTGTCATTATCCACCACTAAATGAATCTCCATCCCAAAATTGTATGACTCAAAATTTGAAGTCATCCTTCATGAGTAACTTCCTAATGAATCTCCTATCAGTAAATTACAGATTTCATTTTTAATTTCTATTTTTAGGTTTATACACGTTCACCCCTCTATTCTACCTTTAAAAGAATGGTCTCTATATGTGAACAAATGTGTATTTTGCTTGCTAACTTTGAAAACTTTTTAATACCAGATTTATACAAATATTTATTTTAAAATCTAGCTTGATGCTTGAAAATTTTAAGACACATAAAAATTTTCAAGGTATTATGAATTGAAATGAGCAAAGTATAAGAACAAGATTTCTCCTCCATCACCTTATGTGGATTGACGTCCAAGCAACTTATGTCCCAAAACTTGGGAGTATTGTCCTATTAGTGAAGAAGCAGCATATTTATTCATCAAATTAAAGAATTAAATAGGTTCCTAACTAGAAAGTTCACATCTATTGATTATTCTTTAGGGTTTGTAGAACACTTTGTATGATAGTGAAGAAGACAAAAATCATCCTGTTACATAACTGTAAACCATGTGAGCCGCAACTGTGTTCTGCCAGAAGATATTGTGGCAGAATGTAAAGGGAGAAGCCAATTATTTTGTCATTTTTTAAGTTGGACTTGAAGCCCACTCCATGAGGTGGAACACATAACTGGCACTAAAAGGTGTCTAAAAACCGAGATAAAATCGACCTTTGCTCTAGAGGAAACCCTGCAATAACATAACTTTTAATGACATACTGCTGTAGCCATATATCACTGAATCTCTCAACCCTCTTTAAAGAATTTTCTTCTTGACGTAAGATTAACACAAATATCTGCTCCCAAGCATTATACAGAAAGCCAAAGACACTGAGTCCTAAGTGAGATGACTATGAAATCCTTCCTCTCATAGCTCATGGATTTAAGTGAAGGAAGAAGGGGGAAAACTGAAAGATAAATATGGGAAAGCAGTATCTTCCACATAAAACAGGATTAATTCACATTTGAATTCATGAAGTGATTGGCAACATGTAAAAGCCAGGTACAGGTTCAAAACAGAACTGAAAGGAGAAAGTAAACACAAAATTCTATTTCTAACAAAGACACAATTTGCCTTTGATACCAGCTAGAAAGTGAAAGTAAATTCTCTCTAATGACCTGTGGCTGGATAATCCACCACACTTCAGCAATTGACCAACACAAAACACATTGAGCTTTTCTATTTCCTTTTTGAGCACTTTATGTTGTGTTTGTTTGCTTACTTGTTTTATGTTTGTATTACTGATTTTAATATTTCAGTTTTCTCTTCTATTTAGATTTTTATTTCTGTTCTTTTCCTTTAGAGAGAGTGAAAGAGAATGTGAGAGACAGAAAAGAAATTTGGGTAGGTTGAAAGAAAGGGAGGAGCTATGAGGAATTAAGAAAAGGAGAGAAAATATGGTCAACAGGCAATATGTAAAATATTTTTAAATATTTTTTAAAGAAGTGTCTTTGAAAGAAGACATAGGTTGCCTATATAGAATGAAATATAAAAGATGAATATCTGAAATGTCTAATATTCAGATGACAATTGACAGAGGAAGAAAAGAGTAAGAGTGAAACTCAAGTAAAATTGTTGCAGGATGAGTCACAGTTCATAGAACATGAGTGGAACATACATATATACGCATATATGTGTATATATATATATTTGTGTGTGTGTATAAGGTATTAATATGTGATTTTAAATCAGAGTAAATGTGAATACACACTGGTCTTTGGAACAAGTGATTCCAATGAGACAAATAACTTCAGGTTTTCTTAACAATGGAAAGTGAAAAATGATAATGTATAATTTGAGTTGAGATATCAATTTTCTATTTTTTCCTATTTACCAAGAGTCAGTATATTGAATATCATTGAAAAATAGGTTTATTTCTATTTTCATTCACCTAATTGTTTCTACCTTCCAACTACTGAAGTTCAAAAAATGTCTATAAATATACAATCATGAGGGTGTACTCTTTAAAGAGAGGCTTGGAAAATCAAACTGATCTTAAACTGATGAAGTGTTTTAAAGAATTAAATAAACATACAAATGTGACTCTGAAACAATGTGAATAAATTGTCTCCCATCATTTCCAGTTGAGAATTATTTTCTAGTATCAGAGAAAATATACTTTAACAGCATTAAATTTCACCAAAATATTTTGCATTAATAGATTATCCTAGTATAGCTTCTTTTATTTTCAAACAGTAACAACACATGTACTTATACAAGTATGCATAAACAAAGAGAGAGAGAAAGAGAGGGGAGGGGAAGGAGAGAGAGAGAAACAGAGAGAGCAATGATCATTTAACATTTTTATTACATTTTACAGAATGGTTAGTTTATTGTTCTTGAAACAAACCCAGTGTGTTTTGCATCCTTGTACTTTCTGAAAAATTTTATTAATATTAAATTTCTTTCTAAAATGAAATTCAATTTCACTCACATACTGCATAAAAACTTATAAACAATTTTATATGAAAGTTCGCAAATCGAACAGCATATAAGAAGCCCCAATATCATACATGAGAATTCAATCTTGCAGAAAGGCAGTCATTGAATCAAGCAACATGGAAAATATTAAGAAAAATAAAAACCATGAGTTTATGTGTTAGTTTAATTTCTAAAATCTGATTCAGTGTTGAAATAGTCATAACTTTTTTGTCATAGTAATCCTACAGAGATTAAATATATTAAAAAAATTTGAGGAGAGAATAATTGGTCCTTTGCTCAATGTATTCTAAGAAAGATGTGATTCTAGGATTACTGTGTAACTTGCTACATAACAACTGACTCCTTGACAAAGAGGTATCCAACATATAAAACATTTCTTTGTTATTTATGTTATTTATGAACATAAAACTCAAAAAACTATGAATTAAAATACATGCTGTGGTTAATTTGCTTGAAGTTTTTGTTAGATTGCAAGTAATGAGAGGGGTGGTGTCTCGGACTCTTTTCCTGCTCAAGGGAACTTTTTTCTTCCTACTTGGTTGTCTTGTCCAGGCTTGATATGAGGGTTTATGCCTTGTCTTATTACAACTTCTTATACAGAGTTTGGTTGCTATCCCTGGGAGACCTGGTATTTTCTCAAAGGAAATGGAGGAATAATGAATCGAGGGTGGGGGGTGGAGGCATACTGGGAGGAGCTGCAGGAGCCTGCTGGCTAGTTGCATTGTATGAGAGAATAAGAAATTAAAAAACAAACAAACAAAAATCACATCCTGATGGGGATGACTCATGCCTTTTATCCCAGCATTCAGAAGGCAGAGGCAGATTGATATTTTTGAATTTGAAGCCATCGGGGACAATCATTGAGTTCCAAGACATTCAAAACTGTTATTCAGAAAAATCCTGTCTCAAAAAATGAGAAACCAAATCAAATCAAAGCAAAACAAAACAAACAAGCCAAGAGCCCTAAATATCCATTGTGTAATGAGATTGCTGAGCTGATAGGTTTACAATAAATCCCTTAGTAACTAGCTTCTGAATAGATGAAATCCAAGGTAAGCATTTTGATTCAGTTCATTTATATAATAAACTGAAAGTTGACAAAGAAGTCTATACTCCAGAATTTAACCTGAACAAGAAGAGTTTTGTGAAGAATAGAAATCAATTTGCACTCAGAGGTAGAGTTATTTTAATGCTAATAAGACCATGAAGTGTCAACATGAAAGGTTCTCATTTTCTCAGGGCAAGGAAACAGTTCTTGTCTATTGTTAATGTCCGGTGTTATTGCTTGTTTCTTCATATTATGCTATTAAGTTTGTACAAATATTATAAACTGCAAAAGAGATATGCTATCAAATACTGTCTCTGTAATGATTTCTAAGTATTTAGAAACTGAAAAATAAAAATTAAGAAACATGTCTTACTTTAAATGAAGAGTGGGGGGACTGTGAAAATGGCTCAGAGAATGGGCTTGTGGACGAGAATGAGAACCTGATTTAAAATCGCCAATATTTAAAAAGAAGGCTGGGGAAGACAGTGTGGGCATGTCTCAAAGAAGGTATGAATATATACAAAGATCCCTAAGAGTTGCTGGACATCCTATGAAATTTTAGACTCACTGAAGGAACCTTTCTCAATACTAAGATGCTAAGTAATGAAGGAAGATAGCTAACCTCAAATTCCTGTTTCTACAATACTATGAACTCATGTGACTATCCATTCACACACTCATACACAGCATGTACAGACCTTAAATTAATACTAAAAAATATAGGGAAAATGAAAAATAGAAATACAAATATTGATTATCAAAGAAAAGGAAAAATATATTTAAATAGAAATCATGAAAGTTTAAGAAGTTAGTAGGCAAATGTTTGCACATATTAGATAGCATACTTTTCTATAAATATGTTGTTATAACTTTAATTTTCCTAATATAATGCCTAAATTACCATAAGCCACAAATTTGTTTTTAGTATGATCCTAATATTATTTAATTTTCTCAAATAGCATTTTATCTACTGAACAACTGAACTAATTTATAATTGGTGGAAATTAACCTTTTCAGGAATTAAAATTGAATATTCTCAGAATCCTACTCCAAAACAAAATTTAGGTTTTTTTTTCTATAATTTTCCTCATAAAATTCTAGTATCACACTTGTTCATTTATTATCTGCTACTTATTACATTTAGAGAAATATTTTTTCTAAAACATTTCATCACAATATTATTTAATAATACATGTTAATATAACAAATGCATTTTGGATACAAATGCTGCATATTAAGTAATTCACAATAGGTTTATTGCTAAGCCATCTTCTCAACTTTTGCATTCCTCATTAGAGTAAGCATTACTTCTTACCATTTACTTTTCTATTACTTTTAACAGCATTTTTTTCTTTGTTTCCATATCAATTTTCAGTGACTTATAATTTTGTGTTTGTTATGTGTCATTTATGTTGTATTTGTTTACATGTGTTAGTATGATGTGTGTATGTACAAGTTCATGTGTTCATGACTAGGGGTGTACACATATTTGGAGGTCACTGACTTTTTTCTTTATCATTCTCCAGCAGATGTTTTGAAACAGTCTTTCACTGAATATGGATGTCAGTTACAGGGCTCCGTTCACTCTCCAGTGAATTCTGTACCCACCTCCCCAGCACACGAGGTACAGGTAGATATATCTGAATTCAGGTCTTCACGCTTGTGCGACAGGTTCTCACTAATTGAAATCAGAAACCTAACAAATGAGAAGTCTTGTCTCAAAATCAAAACAGAACACAAAACAAAGAAAATACAAGCTCTCTGCAGATCAATTTTGTACATTATACCCAAATAAAAATGCACATTGTACAAATTTCACTCTAATTTTTCTCTTTACTTTGAATTGACATAAGTACAGGATTGTTATGATGTGACATTTGTACCATCATATCAAAGCTCTCTGCATGCTTAGTTATAAAACAGTAAGCAAACTGTACAATTGTAGTATTCAACAACAGCATAATAATAGTACTCATTATTGACCTTTATCTGTTCATAAACATGGTGTTAAAAAATAAAAATAGTCAAATAAAGAAGTTGGTAGTAATGTGAAGATATGTGAAAATGAAAAGATATGTATATGAAAGTATGTTCATAAGTATCTGTAAGTAGTATCTGTATTTTAGGGGTATTTAATTATATTAAAAATACTGAAACATTCTTAAATGTTTTTAAACATATTAAATAAACCAACATATTACAGAAAATAAGTGCTTAAGAGCTTATGAAATTTGCTTGATCTGTCATTGAGAAAAGTAGGAGTAATTCTACACAATGGTATTGGCTTAAAGATTGTAGGAAACTTAAACATTCTATGGTGTAGTAAACAAAGTTGAAACTGATCAATAAAACTATTTCCAAGGTGTTTAAGGTGAAGAGTATTGATCCCTTCTGGGAATAGAATTGTTCTATCATTCTGTTAGAATTGATATATGGAGTATAAAAACATCCAGCACCAAAAGGAATGGTATGGAGAAGTTGGGAATTTTCTTTCTATTCATCCTCTCCATAAAGATGAGCTGGCTGAGAAAGGTCTAATATTTCTAGATGGGTTGTTCTGATTGGTGACCTCCAAGCCCAGTCATTAAGAATTTGCATTTTTAATGATTTATGCATGATTTACTGTGTTCATTACAATTTTGACCTTGATAAACAACCTTAAAATTGCTTATGATATTTCAATATTCATTATAGCTTAGCAAAAAAGAGAACCAAAATGTAATTTACAATAATTTATAACAGCAATATTACCAGCCCCCTACTATGAACATGAGTTTTCCATTCTCTAATTCACTAATAATTATAATATAATTATAACTATATTTAATATAAATATAACTGTAGTTAATAATTATAACTACATATAATTATTTTTTTGAAATTTGTTCTGTAAACATTCTTGGACTGTACCATAATTACCTTCTGTGTCTCAGATCAAAAGGAAAAATCATGGTAGCTAAGCCAGTTAAGAACAATTTCCAATGCAATCATGTTTTTAGGATATATATATATATCCTATATGTATATGTATGTGTGTATATGTATGTATACATATACATATACGTGTATATGTGTGTGTGTATGTACATATACATATAGGATATATTTGCATACATACATACACACATACATATCTCATAAAAAGATCATGGTTTTCCAAAGAAAACAAAATTTACTCATAAATAAACTCATAAATAAATAGAACTACAAACAATGTAACCTGATAGAATTTTTTAAAATAACATATAATCTAAGGTGTAATAAAAGGAGTGGGTAAAAATACTTTCAGAATCTCAAAAATAGCCATTATCTAGCACAAATGAAAACACACATGAATTTCTGATTGCCTGCTTTTGTACAGCAGTTTTGGATATATACCTATTCAACTATTTTACAAAATAAGAATATATTTGATTAAAATAAAACGTAGATGTTCTGATTAAATAAGGGACAGAAAATAATTTTGTTTTTCAATATTTTAATAATTAATTATAAAGCTTATTTGTGATCTGAGCTCTCAGACAAATGTGAATTTTATTCATTTATTTTATTTTAGCCTTATTTGTTTTGTGTACTTTAAGAAATAACTTTAATTTAGTTCATTAATGTGAAACTAAAAATATATAGTATATGTGTAGGCAATTCTTAATAGGTTTCTACTTGATACAACACATTATATTAATTGGTAATTTAATGCAACTCTTAAAGTTGATCCAATTTAATAAATAACACATGCTGAAAATTTGAAATCAGTATTTTAAAAAACTAATGACGATTAATCTTTTAAAATGAAAATAATTAAAGCACAGTATCTTGCTTGCCTGGGAGCACAGTGCCCTCTCTGTATTATTTCTCCATGACTCGTTTAAAAGAATAGTATGTGCACAAACTATTTCCAAAAATCATATCATCATTTATAATAGCCAGTGTGTGTATAACAGAGATTCCAATATTGTTACGTTGCTCGTGTCCAAATGTTAGGGCAGTTAAAAAACGTCAGAAACCATTACTATTATTTTAGCTTTCTTGTAGAATGTATTTGTGAAATAATTATATTAGACACAATGACATATTGTTTGTTGCATAATGCCACATGTTCAAGATTCTCAGTTTAAGTTCAATAATTTTCATGAAGGCTGAGCACAATTTATCAGTATGTTTTGTTGCCTTGAGTGACACAAATTATTTTCCAGAGATCTTTGCTTGGGAAACACTCAATTCCCCAAGTATTGTAACTGGAGCATTTACCATCTGCCATATGCTTCATGGTAATGGAGAGATACAAACATATCATATATATGTGCTCTAGTGATGATACTTTTATTTTTAACTTTCCCTCTCTATGAATATCAGTGTTCATGCTGACAGCATTTCTCATAGAAATAAAAGACTGTTTGCCATTTTCTCACAGTTTCTGGCATAATTAAGCTTGTGAATATGTCAGGAAATGTTCTTATCAGTGGTATTCAAACTTACTTGAAAAGAAATATCACCTGGGGAACTTGTAAAATGCAGATTACATGAAGTTATCAGGTAGATGGGGAAACTTCAGATCTGCATTTTTTAATAAATCATTCTAGTTTATCCCAACCAACTGCAACCACATAAAATCAACTTATATAAAAAGCACCTTTTAAAAGAATATGTTATAATTTTAAAAGATTATTTTAAAAATTCAAAGAGAGAGAAATATTAGTCATGTTTATTCAATATTTGACAATGTAATATTTTATTCTGTACTTATATGTATGTGAAATTAGGGTGAAAGATTTAAGAGTTTATATTTTACTCCCTACACTTTAAACAGTGTTTTAATATTATAGTATCATTACTTGCACTATGTTTATAAATGTTATCTTCTACCAATGATAACAATTTATATCTTGCAAAATGCACAGTTTATTTTCCTTTATGCATGTAAATGGTAGGGGCTCAACAAATACATTATTAAATAAAATATCTTTATTTCAGTTTCTGCTTATATCAGTGAATTGGGTACTTGAGAAAATAAATATTTGAGATTTTGAAGTTTGGAATGAAGAAATCCTCTATTCAAGTAAAGATTAGAATATAACAAGATGTTAAATTACATTAAATAATCTATTAAACATATTAAATAATAAGAAATGCTTAACAAGATGGAAATATATACCACTATTTTGAATCATGGAAAATTCACAAATCTTTAAAATGATAAAAATATAATGTATTCAAATATATAAGTCAAAAGTTTTCCTCAGCTGCTTTACCATTAGAAACTATTTAAACATTCTTCAAAAATTTAAAAAAGAATCTGAAATTGCCTTCATCTTAATCCACTACCACAGATGTTATTTTCCTGAAATACTGATAGAATTAATCTAAGTATATATGCATGAAGATTCCTGTATTTTACAAACTGTATCTTCATTATACAATTAATCATATTTGATAATAGTTTCTAAACTTTTATCATTAATTTCTTTTTCTATTTCATATTTATACTACCTATTTATCTCTCTCTCTTTCCTTTAGTTTACACTTCGGTCATAGTTTTTTTCATTACAATTGCTGAAAAATTCATATATGCCACACTTAATAACAGAAGGAAAGCCAAAGCTTATATAATCTGCAATTTCTTCAAAATTTCACCTATTTTCCCTTTTATATTTACTATGTTCTAATTTCACTTCCTTAACTATTGAATATACAAAACACTGATGAAGTTTCTTAGCAATCCCCATGTATATCTAGTTTGGAAAAAATGTATGCATGATGTAAGCAATGTTAAAAGGCCTAAATTTATACTCATATTCATTGATTTTGATGTAATTATTAAGCTGATAATATTTCCTGCTGTTATTTTACTTTATTTTTCTTCTATACTTCTATGTGTGGCTTCTTTTTTTTAGGGTTATAAACTTTCCTCTTAACACCATTTTCATTATGCCTCATAATTTTAAGTATGAGGTGTATTCTTTTTCATTGTTTTCTTCATTGCACAATTGAAATTGTAAATTTAAAATTGTGCATTAATTATCTTATGTTGTCATATTGAAGGCAAATTCCATAATGAGTTTCTTCAATGCCCATCAACCTCTCTGAAAAAAAAAATTCCTGCTATGAGGAACAGACATGTCTCATTGTCAAGAAAAATCTCAGTTTTTAAATCTTTTAAATGTTATATTCTGTGTGTCGTTGAAGTGTTGAAAATTGTCTAACAGAAATATATCTCTGTATATTTAGAAAACCTAAATAAAATGACTACAAATTAGACTATTATAAATGAGTATCTATTAATTTGCAATTTTAACTATACCTTAAATGTTTAAATGAGCTGTATAAACATAATACCTTAAACAAGAGTAGAGATGTGCACACAACAAAATCGATCTTAAATTTATATCAATAAACCAAGATCCATATCAATGCAAGGTATTTATCTCTATATCATATCCCTTTTATTTTTATTTTTTTAAATTGCTTGTCTTCCTTAATCATTTATAATCAACCCACTTTAAATAAAAATAATTAAACAATCATTTTTTTCTTCAAACTGATTCCTGCTATTTGTTGAGCAATGTATTTTTATGGTTTATAGAGATCTTTGGGGGGTTTCTTGTTTCATCAAACCATATTAGCCTACAAGGCATCCACAGGTTCTCATCTTTTATGGAAATAAAAATCTTTTCCTAAGTAAAAATTTCTTAGACTCAAATTTTGAAGTCAACATAATTTTAAAATATATATGTCGGTTTAGCTTAGCAGCTTTGAGAAACAAATGTCTCTCTGTAGTCAAAAAAAATTCAAAGAAAACACCATCATAATCCAAACTCTTTATGGGTTTTCCATCTTTTTCCTGAACCATTCTAATTTTTTAATTGTATTTTTTCTTTAAGAAACTAAGTTTAATATTCTTAAATTATTTTTGCATATGACTCTGTCTTATATGTGCTCTGTCTTAAGCCCATTCAAATTTATCAAGCTTACTGTGGCCTGTTAAGAGACTTTTTTGTTTTGTTTTGTTTTATGTCGTTTTGTTTTGGTCTGAATCTGTCTTTACTGTGTATCTGTAGTTCTTTTCTGACCAGGAGCATTTTTTTTTTAAATGCTGAGCAGTTGTGGTTAGGACTAACTACTTGTCTTTTCCTGTCGACTCTGCCCTATCCAACACAGCAGAGGCATATTTACAAACTGTGCAAGACATGTTCATTGCCCCGACTCCAGGGACACAGCTGGTCTATGTCACCATTAAGCAACTGGTAGCCTGGTACACACAAACAGCATTCAAGACCCTATAACAGAATATATCAAAAGATTCAGGACAATTTGTACTACCGGCATGAACCAAATTACCGTCTCTTAAAAGAGCCTTCAGTTTTTGTTCCTAATGCTGGGTCAAGAAGCTTTCTCTTAAGTCATGTCTTTGCTTGCTATCAGCAAGCAAAGTCTGTTGTTAATGTCCTGGAATCTATCTTCTTTGCCCAGCTAACTCAGTCAGTAGAGCCTGGGCCTCTAATTCCACGGTCATGGATTCGAGCCCCAAATTGGGTAGTATTATGTAAGGACTGTGCTTTGATTTTTCACCCAGACTCAACGAATTACACAAAAATATATCAACTACAAGACTGTTTGGTTAATGGCTCAGGAATATCCCTAGCTCTAGCTTCTATATCTTAAATTAATTCATTTCTATTGGTCTGTGTATTGCTATGAATCTTTGCTTACTGGTAAGCTTCTTGCATCCTTTTCCTTCAGCAGTTACACAGCATCCGCCTTACTCTGCCTTCTTTCTCCTTCCATTCAGTTTAGTATTCCTACCTACCTAAATTCTGTCCTGCCATATTCCAAAGTAGATTCTTTATTAACTGATGGTAATAAAACATATTCACAGAATTCATAGGGGAATCCCACATCATCTAGAAAATATTAAAGACTAACAGGGTGAAAGGGAGTTTAACTAGTGATAAATATTGAAATATTAGCAATGTAGAAAGAAGTATTTGAGAGAAAGAGTGAGGCAGTAGAAATGAGAAACTTTCATCTTTATCTCAAAGTTTATACTATTTTGTTTCATTGATAATGACTATAATAAAATATACCTAAAATAAGAATTAATAGGAAATAATTTTGCTTACACTTAGATTCATACTTTTTCACCATCATCTTGATGCTCAATAATACAACTATCTTACTTAGACACTAACATAGAAGATCATTTAAATTTTCAGTGCTTACTCAGTTACTGAAAAGGTCTTCTGAATTCTTTGTCCAAAAATATAAAAATAAAAATAAACTAGATTAATTTGTTACTTTATTCAAGGATATATAGTCATTCTGGCCTCAGTAGTTTGGTAGGGATTCCCATAATAAATACACTCACCTGACTGGTTGCAGGGTTTCAGGAAGTCCATGAATAATAACTGTCAATGAACTAAGTAAGTATGTTGCTCTGCAACATATCCTATGATACTTTTACCCATGAGACTTATTTTCTTTAGATGTGTGTAGTATGCATATCTCTGCAAGCAAACATGTGTTTATCTGGTGCACATGACCTATGTCTTGTGTCTTCCATGTCAATGTCATATTTTTCTATTTACTGATTCATTTATTGAGATGGAATCCATGAGTGAAACAGGGATGTCATAGCTTAGCTAGCCTGGATGGTCTATGGGTCATCCTGTCATTCGCTTAGAGTCCCAAGATTGCAAGTACACACTACCAAGCCTAACTTTGTCACAAATAGCCTCGTGGAATCTAAAATTCATGTCCTGATTTTTGGACAGCAAGAATTTTACACACTGACATATTGCAGGCTCATGATGAAGCTTATTTTTCTAAATTTAAGCAGTTATAGCCTGGTGTGATACATACTTCCACATTAAAAAAACGTTAATAAAAGGAAAGATATTTCTGTAAATTCAATTGAATATTTGCTAAAATAAAGACTTTAAATGAAAGGGTTGGATTTGAAGCTGTTTTTTTCTTCTATTGTCACACAAATAAATAATCTGTAGTAACCGAATAAAAGATGAATGTGTTATTAATTGGTTGTGGGCATGCCTTCCTAATTGCCATTTGAATGTGCTCTCTTTTCTTTCATTTAACAGTTCAGGCTTTGCTGATGTGGAAAAGATATTACAACTAATGACCCAAATTCCTCCCCTGACATCATTTTAGTTAGCAAGCTGATGTTACCATTTCTACCTTTGAGAAAAGCACACGAACATGAGGTGCTTCTGGCCTGATTTAGACTTCCTAAAAAGAGACACTACTATGAGTGCTAAAAGTGGTACTGTGAGACAAGTGGGAATGCAAGACAGTCATTTAGGTTATGGTGCATTCCATTATGTCATATCTGGTAATAAAATCTAATGAAATACTCTTATGAATCCCAAAAATGCGAAGGACAAATCAGTCACACATCTCAAGAATGAAGGCTTAAGTAATTGTTAGTAATTGAATACTGACCAACAGAGGTGGTACTTTATGTTACAGACAGATTAAGGACAGAACAATGAAAGTCATAACCATCTGTAAATTTTTTTGAGTAGAAACAAAAATTGGTAAAATAATTTTAACCCATATCTTCTACTTTTCCCATTATATTTTCTGTATGTTCAATATTATAAAATTTTTATGAACTTTTGTTTTTAAATAATGTATATAAGTATTATTGTTGATGATAAGTAGGAATATAGATATATTAACCTATGTGTATTTAGTATTAATAATATGTATTTAGTATATGTTTAAAATGTAATAAAAATTTGATATTGATGAAAAAATCCATGTATATGAATTTTAAATCATATTTGAATTGGAAGAATGATTTGTAACATGAAAATAAATTATACATCATGAGAAAATTTTCAATTTATACTTAGAAAAAAATTTAATAATGATAAAAGATATAAAATCATTGGATGCTTCCTAAAAGTACATCATACTGATTTTTCTCCTCTCAGTCACAAAATATATCTGGGTACAAAAATCTTTCCTTTCCCATGCTCTTATGATATTACACTTTACCACAGTATTTATGTATATAATTAATATTCTAGATTTTATAACCTCATTTTTTAATGTATGTGTCTGGACATGGTACTTTTGTATGTTATGCACGTCATAGTTACTGGTTTCGTCTGTTTTATTTTTCATATTAAAGTTGTGTGACACCACCGCATCTTGCAAGCCTAAGCCTCTTTAGTTTTTCTTCCATCATCAGATGTCTCCTATTAATATGTATGCTAGAGGGTTAGTATTTTCATAACCTTTCAGACCTTCATATTATTATTCTAACTGGTGTGGTGTTGTGTGATCAATGAAAGTTGATGTTACTATAATAATGGTTTGGGCTGTCACAAACTACATCCAAAGAGATGACATAGTCAACTAGTTCTTGTTGTGTTAGTTCTAACAGTTTCTACACTCTTCTTCTCTTCAAGCCATACATAAAACACCAAAATGTTGAAAATAAGTCCATGAATAAGGAATAAATAATTTATAGTGATATGAGATGAAGTGAATGGAAATATATGCAATTTCCACTTAAAACAAGAGTCAGAAAAAATAAGTTTGTTAATGTAAATGTCAAATCTGGGAAAAACTGAAACCTACATTTCTCTCATTAATGTGTATTCAAAAATACTTGCTAAGGAAAAGTTCCAGAAAGAAATTAAAAGTGGCATTTCAGTGTCCACATGTATATAACAAAATCACTTACTTAGTGATATGAAGAATATTTCATTGTTGTGAATAAAAGATCAAATAATCTCCAGTAATTTAATCCAGACACATACCTCAATCTATTTGTTGAGGATTTGTATGAAAGCTTCAGAACAAGGATGAAGTAGAAGAGGTTGGTGAATAAAGTTCAAGCAAATTAGCTTCTTCCATGACAAAAGTACAAGGTGAAGCAGCCAGTACTGATGTGCAAGCTAAAGGAGTTAAGCAAAATATGTAGCCAAGATCATTTGTGAGAGTTCCTCTGATAACAGATGTTTCAAGAAATTTCTAAGGATTTCATAGCTGAAAAGAAGTTAATCACTGGCTTCAAAGTTTCTAAAGACAGGATGACACTTTTCTTAGATGCTAACGCAGCTTATGGGATTAAGTTAAACCACTGCATTATTCCCGTTCCATATGTCCTAGAGCCATGACAAATATACTAAATTTACTCTGCTTTGTTAGTGGTGCAGCAGAGGCTGAAGGATAACTTATTTGTTTAAAATATGACATATTGATTTTAGACCCAATGTTTGTACTGACTTCTTAGAAAGAGAAGAATATTTATAACAAAATATAACTTCTGATTAATAACAATAACTGGTCACACAGAAGTTCTGATACAAATACATAAAAATTAATATCACTTTCATGCTTGTGAACACAACTGCCATTCTACGGTCAATGAAAGAACTCAAGAAACTAGGCACTAAAACTCTAATTAACCCTATTAAAAAATGGGGTACTGAACTGAACAGAGAATTCACAACAGATGAACTTCGAATGGCCAGAAGACACTTAAGGTCATGCTCAACCTCCTTAGCGATCAGGGAAATGCAAATCAAAACCACTTTGAGATACCATCTTACACCTGTCAGAATAGCTAAAGTCAAAAACACCAATGATAGCCTATGCTGGAGAGGATGTGGGGTGAGGGGAACACTCATCCATTGTTGGTGGGAATGCAAACTTGTGCAGCCACTGTGGAAATCAGTGTGGCGGTTTCTCAGGAAACTGGGAGTCAACCTCCCTCAGGACCCAGCAATACCACTCTTGGGAATATACCCTAGAGATTCCCTAGCATACTACAAAAGCATTTGTTCAACTATGTTCATAGCAGCACTATTTGTAATAGCCAGAACCTGGAAACAGCCTAGGTGCCCCTCAATAGAAGAATGGTTAAAAAAGGTGTGGACCATATACACATTAGAGTTTTACTCAGCGGTAAAAAATAATGACATCTTGAATTTTGCATGCAAATGGATGGACATAGAAAACGCTTTACTGAGTGAGGTAAGCCAGACCCAAAAAGAGGAACACGGTATGTATTCACTCATAAGTGGATTCTAACCATAATTTAAAGGTCTTTGAGCCTATTATTCGTGATCCTAGAGAAGCTAAATAAGAAGACGAACCTGATGAAGATTATTTAGCTATCCGCCAGGAGGTAGGAAATAGTCAAGAGTCCCAGGTAACCTTGGGTGCATGGGGGGGTGGGAGGGCTGTTGGAAGGGGAGAGGGTTAGAGAGAATGGAGTAGGGGAGGAATGGAGAAAGCTCGGTTGACCGGGATGGGGGGAAGGGAGGAAGGATGAATATGGGATCAGGGAAGAATATATTTCAACTAAGGGAGTCATTTTAGGGTTTATAGGAAACTTGATTATATATGGGATCCCAGGTCCAAGGAGACATCCCCAGATTGTTCTCTGGACAGAGGAGAGGGTGCCTGAACCGGCCTTGGCCCATAACCATACTGATGAATATTTTGCTTATCACCATAGACCGTTCATCTGGCGATGGATGGCGATACAGACAGAGACCCACATTGGAGCACCGGACTGAGCCCCCCAGGGCCCAAATGAGGAGCAGAAGGACGAAGAAAATGACGAAGGACTGCGAGGGATGCTATCACCCACTGATACAAGGGGTCGGATCTAATGAGAGTTTACCAAGGGCAGTTGGACTGCGACTGAATGAGCACGTGATCCAACCAGATTCTCTGAATGTGGCCGGATTCTCTGAATGTGGCTGACCCGGAGTCTTTCTGAGAAGCCATTGACAATGACACTGGGACTAGTCTGTTTGGATACTCACCTTCCTGGACCTGGAGGGAGGGGGGACGAACTTGAACTTCCCACAGGGCTGGAAACCCTGACTGCCCTTAGGGACAAAGAGGGAGGAGGAGAGGGAGCGGCGGGGAGTGGGAGGGTGTTGGGAAGAGGGGCGTAATTTAATAAAATTACTTTAAAAAAATACATTTTAAAATTTAAATTTTATCTCCTACTTAGCACTTTGTGTAGAACAATAGACGCCAATGTAAATGAAGCTTTCAAATTCATTGAGAAAAGTAAATTACAATTATTCTTGGAAGGATTATTTTAGGTGACATAAAAAGTTAACAAACATAGGAAGAGACCAAAATATCAAATTAAAAATAATTTAGAATAAACTGACTCCAACAATCTGGATGACATTAAAGATTGCATACTTAAATTATAGGTGGGTTTCACAGATTGAAAGTATATTATGACACATAGTACCATAAGTACATTTATGAAACATAGAACTAGAAATGAAACTTAAAGTTTCATTTAAAGTTAGAGTTGTTATGATCTTATGATAATTTGTGGGATTTTTTTCTGTTTTATGTTCTCTTAATTGCTAGTTAAAGATAATTACAGATATTCCCTCTAAATTTCTTAGATTTAAAAGATGTTGCTTTTTATAGGAGAGACAAGAAATGACTTTTTGAGATAGAATCTGTATAAAAAAAAGATACTTTGACCATTACTGGAATGGCAGCAGGAGATTAGCAATACTGCCTTAAGTTAAACGGAAGAAAATGGCCAGAATTGAGCAGACTGCCTAAATTTTTGAAACAAAATATATTGCAAATAAATTCTTAAATAGTAAAGAATACTAGAAAGATTTTTAGTGGAAGAAATGATCAAATGATTTATTCATTTAAACATTTCATTTTGTAATATTAAAAATACAGCCACCCATATTCTATTAACCACCACTTAGGACCAGTCAGCAACCATCCATCAATGTGACTGATGTTCGTTTACGAAAATATAGAATGGAATTATACTGTTTTCTCCACAATGAGAAAGCATTAGACAATTTGCAATAATGTTTTGCGCTAGCTGTTTTTAGGTATGCCATTGTGTGTTTGTGAGTAAGTGTGTGTGAGTGTATGAGTGTGTGAGTGTGTGCATTATTTCATGCTAGCACAGAAATGAATACTTCCATAAAAAGAGATTTCTCCTCATAATTTCACTCACAATTATGAGAATTACATTCTTATATAATGCTATTTGTAGAAATTCACTTTTGTTTTAATATATGTGAATGAATTTAGGAATTTAGAATTTTGCACCTCCTGCAGGCACTTGAGCACTTAACTATATCCCCGGCACTTTTCAACATTTTATTTCCAGAAAGGCTCTTGTAAAGATGTTCATTCTATACTTGATCTCGTAATAGAGTAGTTATTTTAGTATATTCATAATATACACTTTTAAGAGTGTATAAATGTTTTATTTGGATAAAGTTCTTACACTGTAGCCAATGTATTTGGGCATGCTATTATAATAGGTCTAACACATTACCTCTTGAACAGATAAATTTTTAAGCTTTATTTTACTGTTAGAACATTGATTATGATTGATTTACCTTTTATTTATGTGTATGTGTGTTTGCTTGTGTATCTGAGTGTATAACACACGGTTACTTAGAACTCACTATGAACATCAGAGAATGTCAGATCTTCTGGAGATGAAGTTCCTGAGGACTGTAAATGAAAATATGTTTGAATTCTTTGCTGGAAGAGTAGCAGATGCTCTTCAACACTGAACTATCCTGCAGTCCAAGATTTATTAGTTTTATTAGCTATTTGAGTGCATGTGTGCCTCTCTGGTTGTATATTCAAATATATAAAATGGTTGCAAACCATCTGCGTGAGTGACTGGAGTCCACATTGAATATGTAAGAGAAATACACTACAATGGCAGTATATATTACTAACCACTGAACCATCCCCCAGTCCCTTGGATTCTTTTAGAAATTTTTAATGGTAAATTTATTCTCTTTATCTCTATCTCTCTGTTTCTATGTCTCTCTGTCTGTCTTTGTGTGTCTTTATGTGTGTGAAAGTTTAGGTACCATTTCTGGGTAGGTTGTTTCTGTTCATCAGCTCTGCGGGGTCTTGAGATGAAGCTCAGGTAGCTGGCCTTGATAGCGGGTACCTTTATCCACCGAGCAATTGTGCCAGGCCTTGATACATCTTAAAATGTTCATATCAATATACACTCCTATATTTTTTTCCTTTTTGGCTGTTATTATTTGCGTGGCTTTTTAAAGGCTTTATATTAAGAATAGCAATTTCTTATCACTTAAGTTTCATAACACTTCAAGGTTCTTAACATTTTATTTTATTGATTTGTTTTGTATGGAAATTTTAGTGTTTTTTTTATACCATTCCAAATCATAACAAAACTGTTCATTAAGCAGCTACTTTAGTGTGAAGGTGAGTTCACTAACTAGATGAGTAAATAAAGTTTGATGGCTTTTTCAATAAAAAGAGTAATTTTTCCCTGTGGTTGGGTACCTTGAAAGCACCAATGATACAAAAGACAGCCTCACAAATGTGTACATACTGACATCACCATGTAGATTCAAAGGGTTTAGAAAACACACACAGGAACCTGGGAATTAAGAGTGTGGGTGTATAAGGGAAGAATTGTTTAAGAAGAGGAATGGAGTATGCAACATGATTTTTTTTTTTTTTGCCACCAACCAGCTCCCAAATCATGACATGAAAATTTCTTATTTGTTATGCATGTTTGGCCTTATCTTATGCTTGCCCTAATAGCTCTCATAAACTAAATTAACCTGTTTCTCTTATCTGTGTTTTGTCTCAGGACTTTATTTTTTTTATTAAAAATTTCCATCTCCTGCCCTCCTCCCATTTCCCTCCCCCTCCCCACACTTCCCCTCCCCTTCCTCTCCAGTCCAAAGAGCAGTCAGGGTTCCCTGCCCTGTGGGAAGTCCAAGGTCCCCCTTCATCCAGGTCCAGGAAGATGAGCATTGTCTCATGTGGAGGGCCGCACCCACATTCTCCATTACAAGATGGCGCTGGCATCTGGCCTCACCGCCTGGTGAACAAGATAATGTGCATGTGCTTGTTAACTTTCCACTGCTGTGTCCCTGCCTACTCCCGAGGCGTCATCTGGGTTGATGGGCAGCAGACCAATCCAAGAGTGACATGTCCGAAGCGAGGACTGTTTCCTATATAAGGAACGGGTTCCCCTCATTCTGGGTCTCCGCTTTGTAAGCTTATGCTCTCTCTCTCAAGACGCATTAAAGCTTTTCTGCAGAAGGATCCTAAGTGTGCCGCATCATTCTTGCTGGCGAGATGGTAGCGCAGGACAGTCTCAGGACTTTTTAATTGTCTTTCATCTTATGTCCTACTCTGTGTTTGGCTGGCGGACTGACTGATCACCATGTCTCCCTCTTTTCTTTCTTATTCTCTCTTCATTAGATTACTCTTCCTACTTACTGTCTCTACAATTCAGCCACACCTGTGTCTCTGCCTAGTTATTTACTGTTCAGCTTCTTATTAGAATAATCAGGTTCTATAGGCAGGCAAGTTAAAACAACAACACATCTTTACATAATTAAACAAATGTAGCATACGCAAAAGGAACACATCTTTGCCTAGTTAAATAAATGCAGCATAACCAAATGCAACATGCGACGGCATATATAAAGTACTATTCCACAATAGGAGTAGACTTGATAGAAATGCATTATCCACATATATGAAATCCTCAAAATGATGAAAAATATTATGTGGAAGTTAATATGAATTACAAAATACAATAAACCAAATAAAACAAATATAAGGTGATTTAAATGTAGTATCCAAAAGCTGATCATTTATTATTGGACTTTCAGCAAATCAGAAAAATTTGAATCTAATAGCTTATTTAATTCAAACTAAATTTTAAGAAAATGTCTTGGAGACACAAACATAGTGAATTTCACAAAAGAATCCATTTGGAAAAATTGTTTAAAACAGAAAAGAGATATTAGAAACATTGAATTGAAAAGAAAGTTAGTGAGTTTCACAGTGAAGTAACTTTAATTCAAGTTTTTAAGTTTAATGTTATTCTCTTATTTTGTGGTAAGCCATCATGAAATTCACACTTTTGGAAAGATAATTATATGTTGATGGTTGACTGAACTGAAAGTGTACTAACTATAGTATAGGTGGGTACAGAAATAAATGAGGAATTTTCATTTTTCAGATGAAAGTCAGATATGCTATAAATAGGTACTTTATACTATTATTGGAATATAATTATATTCACCATAAAATGTATACAGTAATTATTCAAAAATTGAAAATAATTTTTTTCCTTTTTTAATTTATTTTTTTATTAAAAATTTCTACCCCCTCCCCTCCTCTCCCCCCACTCCTCCTACCCCTAATTCTCCAGGCCAAAGAGCAGTCAGAGTTCCCTACCCTATGGGAAGTCTAAGGTCCTCCCCGTTCCCCAGTTCCAGAAGACATCAATGCCATTGAATACATCCATAGAATACATCAATGCCATTGCATAATACTTATAGAGAGTTAAGATAGGTAGATAGTTAGATAGATGGTAGATAGATAGATGGTAGATAGGTCAATAATGAGAGAACTTATAAATTGAGATAGAAAAACACTGGGATACACATAGTGGAGAAGTTAGAGGCTAGAAAGTCAGGGTGGAAAAATATATTTCATTCAGAGACACTTCTGTAAGGTAGAGGACATGGTCCATAAAACAAAATGGCAGCCAACTGAACAGGAAAAGCTCTTAACCAACTCCACGTTGGATAGAAGCTTAATCTCCAAAATACACATAGAGCTCAAGAAACTAGACAACAAAATAACAAATAATCCAATTAAAAAGTATAATATGGATATATATAGAGAATTCTCAACAGAAGAATCTCAAATTACCGAAAGAAACTTAAGAATTGCTCGACATCCTTAGGCGTCAGGGAAATGGAAATGAAAATGAATCCGAGATAGAATCTTGCACTAATTGGTATGACTAAGATCAAAAACACCCATGATAGCTTATATTGCAAATGTGGAGTAAGGGGAATACTTCTCCATTGCTGGTGGGAGTGTAACCTTGATTGAGGGAACCATTATGGGCCTAGCAAGAAATCTAGCACTAGGAAAATTCCAAGGAATCCACAAAGATGACCACAGTTAAGACGCTAAGCAATAGTGGAGAGTATACCTGAATTGGCCTTCCCCTGTAATCAGATAAATGACTGCCTTAATTGTCATCATAGAACCTTAATCCAGCAACAGATGGGAGCAGATTGAGAGATCCACAGCAAAGCCCTGGGCTGAGTTTCCAGTGCCAGTAAAAGAGAGGGAGGATCAGTAATATGAGGAAAGTCGTCAGGACCATGTTGGGAATACCCAGAAAAACAGCTAAAATGATATAGTCGGAGCTCACTGACCGATGGCAAGGGAACCAACATAGGCCCAAATTAGACCTCCTGAATTTGACAGACAGTTGTGTGATTATGACAGTCTGTGGGGCCACTTGCAGTGGGACCAGAATTTATTTGCTTGAACTGCTTGAACTGGCATTTTGTAGCCCATTCTCTTTGGAGGGATACCTTGCTCAACCTAGACATAGTTTCGAGGGCCTTGGTCATGACGCAAAGTGATGTATTAAATTTTGTTGACGCACCGTGGAAAACCTTACCCTCTCTGAAGAGTGGGTGGGCAGTGGAATAGGTGGAAGACAGGGACAGTAGGTGGAGCAGAGGAAGACGGTACTGGGATTGATATGTAAAGTGAGAATGAATTGTTTTAAAAAATAAATACATTCAATGCCTATTTTCACCAAAACAAAAATAAATAACATAAAACCTCATCGCCTCTGATAAAATAATTGCTGAAAAATGACTTAATCTAGAACAAGCATCTGGTCTAAATGATTTGCTTAGTATGTAATACTTGTTGATGTATTTCAGGAATGACATACTATTTATTAACATCTGACTAACAAAACTTTATGGCAATTAAAAATGGTAGTACACATTTATTATGAGGTAAGCAGTTTAGTACTGTTTGTGGACATTTAGGAAATATTTTAATAGTGATCAATGATAGGCTATTGAAAGTAATATATTGAAATTAAGTGTTTGGAAATACAAATATTGTCTATGTGAGAATTATTGTAGCTCTTTGCTTTTCACATATGTGCAAGATATACTTCTATTGCAGAAGTATGTGTACACATTAAATTAAGTATTTAAAATTTTATCCTGAATTGCATATCATTTACATATTGATCACAACGTTAAACCAGTGTGTTTGGTAGAATTGAAACAATATACTCTGAAAATAACTTTTCACCTTGAACATCAGCCAACATTTAAAACCTCCATGTGTTTTCCCATTCCCAGAGATATTGCAAAAGCATGGGGAACTATTGCAGTATACCATTAGCATAAATATTTTGTTATCAATCTCAGTTCTTATCTCCCTGAAAATAATCACACACTAAAGTTCAAATATTTTGTTACTTTGGCTGTTTTTTTTTTAAATCTTGGATCATATAGCAGACATATTGAAGATAGTTTATATTTAAACCTGGCAGAACTCAAATGTGTTCATTTCTAGTCAGGAAAGATGATATATAAATCTCCTGATTCTTTTAACAAGGATTCTACATTGCACACATGCAGAAAGCTGATAAGTAAAATGAACAGACTGTGTTGCAATCCTATTATGCTACTTCTGCAGTACATATTTTCAGATATGTTGCTTACAGTGCTTTATCTTCCTTTCCAAACTGACAGACTAGTGGATTGAGACTTATAGTGTAACTTACAGTGACTTTAGCAGGAACTGTTACAAAATTTTGGATGCATTAGTTTTCTGGCTATACACATGATGGAATTAGCAGAAGTGGCTACTGAAATAAACAAATAAGGACATAGCTCTCATTCTAATTCTGTTTATATTAACTGAGTAAGTATGCACAGTTTTGCAAGGTGACCACATGGTATTTTAGACTTATTGTACTTTTATTGTGGCTGTATATAGTCAACTAGATGTGACCAAATCTAAGAATGGAAGCTTTATTTAAGTTGGTAGTTACCACATGTCACATAATACATCCAGAGAAGATGCTAGAACATAGAACACATCTTCCTTCAAAAATATATCTTTTTAATGAAATCTTCATCATATTATTGGTGCTGATTTCTTCCTTTCTTTATTCACTTTTTTTCTTTAATTGAAGGTAGATTTTTTTTTAAAAAAAATAATGTATCTAGTTTAAGATTCTCTCCTCCCTTTACACCTCCTGATTTCCTCCTATCTACCTTCACATTTGAATTCACTTTGTAAGCCTCTGCTGGTGACTGAACAAAACATTGATCTGTAAGTATAGCACATTCTCATTAGAAATAAGTTTATGATAACTTTTTTATTAAAAAATATGGACCATGGTCTCTTAACTAGTGGGTTCCATCTTGAGGAGTGAGCTTTAATTTTAATCAAATATTTGCTATTTACTTCCATAATCTTTTGTGACCATGACTTTAATATATCTTGCAGGCATAAAAATGTTATAGATCAAAAATTTATGCTTGGTCCCATTTATTCATTGTTGCTCTTATTGTCTGTGCTACTGGGGTTCTACCTAGGAAGTGGTCTCCTGTGCCCATGTGTTGTAGACTACTCCCCACTTTTTCTTTTATCAGGTTCAGTGTGGTCAGATTAATATTGAGGTCTTTAATTCATTTGAACTTGAGTTTTGTGCATGGTGATAGATATGGATCTATTTTCATTTTTCTACAGGTTTACATCCAGTTATACCAGCACCATTTGTTAAAAATGCTTTCTTTCTTCCATTGTATAATTTTAGCTCCTTTGTCAAAAATCGGGTATTCATAGGTTTGTGGATTAATATCTGGGTCTTCTATTAGATTCCATAGGTCAGCATCTCTGTTTTTGTGCCAATATCAAGCAGTTTTCATTACTGTAGTTCTGTAACAGAGCTTGAAGTCGGGGATGGTAAGGCCTCCGGAAGTACTTTTAATGTATAGGATTGTTTTGGCTATCCTGGGTTTTTTGTTTTTCCATATAAAGTTGATTATTGTTCTCTCAAGGTCTGTGAAGAATTTCTCTGGGATTTTGATGGGGATTGCATTGAATCTATAGACTGCTTTTGGTAGAATTGCCATTTTTACTATGTTGATCCTCCCAATCCAAGAACATGGGAGATCCTTCTATTTTCTGGTATCCTCTTCAATTTCTTTTTTCAAAACCTTAAAGTTCTTGTCAAATAGATCTTTCACTTCCTTGATTATAGTTACCCCAAGATACTTTATGCTATTTGTGGCTATAGTGTAAGGTGATGTTTCTCTGATTTACCTCTCTGTATCTTTGTTCTTTGTGTATAGGAGGGCAACTGATTTGTTGGAGTTGACCTTGTATCCTGTCACATCATCTAGAACCTTCATCTGGCGATGGATGGAGATAAAGACAGAGACCAACACTGGAACACTGGTCTGAGCTCCCAAGGTCCAAATGAGGAGCAGAAGGAGGGAGACCATGAGCAAGGAAGTCAGGACCGCAAGGGATGTGCCCACCCACTGAGATGGTAGGACAGATCTAATGGGAGTTCACCAAGGCCAGCTGGACTGGGACTTATGGAGCATGTGATCAAACTGGACTCTCTGAATGTGGCTGTCCGTGAAGGCTGACTGAGAAGACAAGGACAATGACACTGGGTTTAGATTCTACTGCATGAACTGGCATTGTGGGAGCCTGGTTTGTTTGGATGGTCACCTTCATAGACCTGGATGAAGGGGGTAGGACCTTGGACTTCCCACGGGGCAGGGAACCCTGATGCTCTTGGACTGGAGAAGGAGGGGAAGGTGGGGAGGGGGACGAAAAAGGGAGGTGGGGAGGAGGTGGATACTTTTAGTAAGTAAATAAATTAAAAAATAAATAAAATAAATAAAAAACAATGCTTTGAAAAGTTAAAAAAATATAGTTGGATTGGTGCTCATATTTCTCTTTGAGTAGATTGTTTTGTACCTTACTGTATCAAAGACTCTAGAAGATAGAGGTGAAGACTCAGTATAGGGAGAAACATGCCTTCTTAATGTTCAGTGAGTTGTGTAGGTGTCGTGTTTAGCAAAAGGACATTAGTTAGTTGTTAGTTTGAGAGAGAAATATGTAATCTTGGCAACATGCTGTGTTGTTTGAAGATTCCCAGAGAACCCTTATAGGCCCCCCCCAAAAAACAGTAATATGTATCCCAATACTGGTATTTGAAGCTTTGTTATTCAAGTAGGGTCAGATGAAAATTTTCTGGCAAAATATTTGGTGATAATAAAGAAAACTCTCATATTTGTATATATATTTAGGAAGTTTGAACTGTATTAGGTTTCAGTACTTCCCCTCAATTATCTTTAATTTTAACTGTCACTCCCCATATTATTTTATGTGTCCCCCTCTTGCATCATTTCCACTTCCTGTCTGGGTTTCCCACCTACACCTTCGGCCTGGCCAATCAGCGTTTATTTAAAACATGATTGACAAAATACAGACAATTCTCCAGCACCACCCGTGTGTAAATGTACATTTTCTTTGTCCATTCTTCTGTTGAGGGACATCTAGGATATTTTCAGTTTCTGGCTTTTGTGAGTAGAGCAGCAATTGACATACTTGTGTAAACATCTCTGAGGTAGGATAAAGCAACTTTTGAATACATGAACAAGAGTGGTATGATTGTGTCTTGAGTGAGAACAACTACCAATTTCCCGAGGAACTGCCAATGAAGGTGTATTCCAATAACTCCACACCCTGTCAGCCTCAGCTGTCTCTTGATTTATTTCTCTTTTACTCTTCGGACAGGTAGTAGTTTTGCTTTGTATTTCCCTGATTACTTCAGATGTTGAACATTTATTTTAGTGTTTCACAATCATTTGAATTTCCTCTTTTGAGAATTCTCTTTTTGAATCGCCACCAAATGCTCAATTATGTTATTTATTCTCTTTATATCTAGTTATTTGAATTATATGTACATTTGGGAAATTAGCAATCTTTCAATTCCTAATTTTGTAATTGGTGGAAATCTTTTTTAATTCTTAGGCTGCCATTTTTGTGCAAATAATGGGGTCTTCAAAGATGGGAATTAGTAAGCAGAAGTTAGGCTGTTCAAAACTTATTCACTCACATCCATTATGATTCCTGTTCTTTCTTCTTAATTCTACATTAGATTCCTGTATCTAAGCTATCATTTGTGGGTATGCTATGCCACACTGAAATCTCTTTTGTGTTTTACTACATCAACATTTTCATAAAGAGTATAATTTTAATTAATTAGATAACAAAAAATTCTATGAATATTTGAAAGATGTTTTAGATCAACCACTTATTTAAAATATCATACAGTTTAGTTCAAAAGCACTAAACAAGCAGCTCTTTAATATTATGGACTATGACTATGGTTCCAAGAACAACACTTTCCCCAAATTTCAGTGAATAATATAGTTAGTATAAATAAATTTCTTTGAGGAATAATGCTTATATTGGATGAAGAGGAATATGTGAATTAATTAAAAGGATTTGGAAGAGAGGAAAACATGATGGAATATCTTGTACGAAAAAAGTTGTTTTTTATAAAAAATGGTAGCAATTTTTTATCCCTTTGGTTATCTATTCATTGAAAAATTTAAAGACTTTGATGATATTGTATTGCATTCTTTTTCATGTAAGTTATTATTTCAAGCATTAATGAAATGTGCCATATTTGTTTCTAGAAAAATAAGCTTAAAGTAACAATACATATTTTATTTTCGTCTTTTACATAGTCATAGATAATAAATATATCTATAGAAAGTGATATTTTGGGTGAAAACTCATTATTTACCAATAAAAAATGAATTTAAGATTATATATCTCATTTGAATTCTGAAATATATAAAATATTAATTTGTAAGTAGACTACATGTACCAATATTCTTGATAGCTTTCAATTTAAGAAACTATGAATAACAGGTATTAAAAATGGCTAATAGTCCACTTAATTTAGGTGATGCTTTGAAATATAGCAAATAAAAAATATGTTCCAGATATTACTTCAAACAAAAATTTATGTTACAAACTAATAATTTAAAAGTCAAAAAAATGGGATGGTGAATTATAGAGAGATGGGAGGTAGTAATGGTGGCAGGGGTATTATGGGATATAGAAGGCTAAAGTAACCAAAATGCACTTTCAATCCATTTACTCTTACAAAAATTAACAATAACACAGCTATGGGATTTATTGGAAAATTGTTTCTACAGTGACTGCATATCTACTTGTAAATGATATAAACTTCAGCAACCTACCTTATAATAGGAAGAAAATATACCTTTGGATTGATCATTAATGTATATATAATGGCTATAATTATTCAGCTATTCCAATATACATAGGAAAAAGTCTTTGTAGTCTTGCACTAAGAGGAGTTTCAGATGGACAGCAACATCAAAAAATAATATCATCAAATATTTTACTAATAAATCATCTGGTTATGAGGAAATATAAAAGGAAGCATGAAATGAATTTTCAACAAAAATGCTTGAAAGAAGAGGATAACTCAAACAATATAATCTTTTACTGTAAGTAAAAAATGGGTTATTGGTAATAAAAACATATATACTCAATGTCTTGACCAATTTTTTTCAAAAACATATGTGAATGCTTTGTAACTAAAAGATTTTGAACAGTAAGATTATTAGAATTATATCCATGAGATGAGGTAATCCTTTCATCAGTAGCCTTTAAGTTACCTGTCTACTATAAATGCCAATGTAAAGTGCTCTCTCTCTCCCTCTCCCTCTCCATTACTCCCTCTCTCTCCCCCCTTTCTGTTCCAGTGGCTGGATTCACTTGCTGTTTCTTGCTTGAGCAGAGGATGGTGATATGTGAGTCTACCCCTAAATAAATTACCCTTTATTATATTCGATTATGAGCTAGTGTGGGATTTCTTTTTAGCATCCATCTTTATAATGTTTATACATTGGAGAGTTTTCTTCAAGGGAACAAATCCAATCTCATATTTTTAATATCTTGTCCTGAGGCAATAGAATATTATGATAAAAATGTCCCTTAACTTAGAAGAGACTGGAACTTTTTGTTGACCTTACATTCAGAGCTAATGTTATAACTGTGAACATATAAGACGTAAAATCTCTAAAGCAATGTGTACTTAGCCTTTATGCTTAATCTGTCTTTGAGAAAACCATGTAGTAATCAACTGTACTTTCCTTAAGTTTCCCAAGTAATAATCTTTTGCATCATAAATTAATGCACAGATTCAATCTTAAATAGTATTCTCTTCAATATCCCTGGCTCATGATTACTGTGTGTGTGTTTTGTGTATGTGTGTGTGTCTTAATTATTAATAATGATTTCTTGAAAATAGCAAATATGGGTTAAAATATTACAATTGAATATCATATAAATGTTGAAGACAACATGTGGAATCAGCTTGATAATCATTTATAATAGTATTTATTTCCTGAAACAGCTAAAATCATAAATTATATCTTGAATTCTATTAAAGATTTCTCCAGACTATCACTTATTTCTATCCCAAAATATTTCCTGAACTATTTAATAAATGTGAGAGCAGGTATCTTTTAAAAATCTCTCTCTTTCTTTCTCTCCCTCTCTCTCTCCTTCTCTCTGTCTCTGTCTTCTTTCTATGGCACACACACACTTGTCACAAACATACACACACATGGAGCATCAACAACATTCACACACATGGAACAACATTAAACTGACACAAATTCAGACTCACACAACAAGAAGAAAACAGAAACAATGAAGAGAGAAGACTTTACACAGATAATTCATAAAACTGTATACTAATATATGGGAGAGGGGAAGTAGAAGAGGGAAAGTAAGGTTTTACAAAATTTCTCATAAAAGTAGAGTTTTTTTTTTAGTACGTAAGTTGCAAATGTAAAAGTGGACATTTCAACCTGATCCAGTAGAATGTTGATAGAACTGTCATTTCATCAGTTTTTTTTATAGCTACCACTTCTATTGGTCATATGAGACACAGTAATATTCTGAAGAATAATATAGTTTTTCTCAGTCTCTTGATACTCCTGTCCTATATTAATAACAATAAAATGTGATAATTATGTTCACTTTTTAACATTTTTCAGTGCTTGAAATGTTCATGGAGGTATATATTATCTTTCAAGTTATCAATGATAAATGTGGCTAGTAATGAAATTGCAAAGATGAACAAATAAGACTGTCAATACTCCATGACACTTGAAATATTTAGATTATGCTTGTAAAGACTTGCACTGCATTACTGGTTTCTGTAGTTGGAAGCTGCTAATTCATTTCCAGACCAGCCCAACCCGAAATAATCACACTGAAACTATATTAATTAAAATATTATTTGGCCATTGACTCTAGCATAGTCTTACCTAACTCTTACAACTTAAATTAACCAATTTCTATTAATCTGCATATCAACATGTGGTTGTGGTCTACCGGTAAGATTCCATCCAGTGTCTGGTGTCTGTCTCCTGTGGGGACTACATGACTTCTCCCTGACAATGCCTACTCTCTCCTCCTCTACATGCTTGGGATTTTTGCCTTTCCATATTTTGCTCAGCAATAGGTCCAAAGCAGCTTCATTTATTAACCAATGATATTCATAGTATACAGAGGGGAATCCCAAAACACCTTTCCTTTTCTGTCTAAATAAAAAGGAAGGTTTTACCTTTAATATAGTAAAATTAAATATAACAAAACCGGTAAACAAAATCAAGCAAGAATTACAGTTACAATATTCATATTACTTTATCTTTTATCAGAATCAAGGAAAACTATTTATTCTTCACCTCCATCAAAGATTCCAGAAGTATATAAAATTACCTAAATAAATAGGAAGTGCATTATATGCAACTTCCAAAACTCAAGAATTGACAGAGACATCAAACTGCCTGAACAGTCACCCAAAGTTCTGTAACATTAGGGCACCCATCTTCAGCCCACAGGCCCATAGTATCAGGCAGACTTTTCCATGAAGCAGGAAATTTCAAAGACAGTTCTGCCTATATTGGCAGTTTTTCACTTTCTTCTGTTTCCCACAGAATATCAAACAGACTCTTTTATGAAGCAGAAACCCCAAAGGACCACCCTACTTTTAGACAAGTTCAGTAGTCATTCTTCTGTGGCTCCTGCATGTCCAGTTCATAGATCATAACCTCAAGCAGTTCAGGCAGGACCTTTCTCATAGGGCTAGAAAAATCCATAAAGAGCCTCTTTGAGGCCTATCTTGCTCATGAAGTAGATTGATTCTCCAAGAGCAGATGACTCTCATTATCATAAAAAGTCCGAAGTTCTTAAAATATTTTAAATGCCATATTCTTTAGGTCTTTGAAAGGTTTCAATATTATCTATATAACTGAAATATATCTCTATATATCTACAAAACCTAACTAACATGACTACAAATTTGACTATTATAGATGCCTATTAATTAACCTATATTTCTTAATTGTACATTATATTTTTAAATAAGCTGCACAACTGCAACACCTTAATCAAGAGCATTTATTTAATTTTATCAATAAAGTAACATTATTGGTTATTTATTAACCAGTGGTGTTCACAGCATACAGAGGGGAATCCCACATCAGCTTTTGGAACAGATGATAATAAAAGACACAGGTATAAAGCAAGGAATGTATATACTCACTATCAATTTGTTGCTATCTTGAAAACATTCCTATTATCTCTCAAATTAAATATAAAAGAATCATGCCTTTACATTAAAAGAGTATTTCACATTTTTATTGCAAACAGAAAGATGTATTTCAACCCAAAGCAAATGTCCTAAGTGTATAATGTATTTATGGCACCAAAGGATGCTATAAGCAAGGCATTTTCACTCTGATTTACAAGAATGGTCTTTGTTTAATGAGCTAACAAATTCCTTGAAAGCATATTTTCTCGATCCCAGCATACAGCAAGCAAATAAAAACAAATCCCCAAATGGAAAACCAGTACTGCCTTTCTATCTTTTACTCAGCCTGAAAGACAATAATTGGCCTGGTCCCAATGCATAGAATGTTGATGAGGAATTTAAATGGAACATTAGTGCATCCTTTGTATTGAAGAGAATGTATTGCTGTTATATTCTCTCTCGAATGTCTTTCTTTCTGATCATAAAATGGTTGCTACAAATGTAAGTATAGCAGAAAATATGGTGAAAGTATTTCATAATGCATTATGTTTTGTCACGAATAGTTTATTTTATTAAAAACAGAGTTTGTTTGCAGAATAAATTTAAAGTTTTGTCTCTAGAAAATTTTTGCTATATAAAACACTTTAAAATTTAGCATGAATTTTGAATAGTACACCTAGTTATATTTCAAGAAACACTTATAAATTTTCCAAAGGTATTAGGATGTGCATGAAAAGATGTTTTTTACTCTAGCATAAATGAACAGAATCTTAGACTACTTTATCTTTTTGCAATAATATAATTTTATTAAATTAATAAAATTTAAGATGACTATTTAAAATTAAATATTTATTCATTCAAAATATAAATAAATTCTGGCTGTGGTGACACTTGCCTATAATCCCTGCACTTGGGATTCAGAGGCAGGCAGATCGCTATGAGTTCAAGGCCAGGGTAGCTTGCAAACCAAGTTCCAGGACAACCAAGGCTTTCACTAGAGAAATCCTGTCTCATCTCCCTCACCAAAAAATAAATATAAGTCCACCAATATGCTTCAGAAAGGATAAAAGAGGCTTTGTCACCAAGTTTCAAGTAAACAGGGAGTTTGTGTTCCATTGCTCATTTTGAAACACACAAACACTACCACCACTATCTGATATTTTGTTTTTCTTTCAACTTCATAAACCAGAATATCAAATTAATTTATGTGTTGGGCCCAAATTATCTCAAGGTCTCTACTTAGAAGCCTGTAAGAAAGAGAAGAGCCTGGCTTGAGTTTGAAAAATAGTCTCAAAGCTACGTAGTGAGGATGAAACAGCCAGAGGGATGGCCTGGCTGTCTCTCATTGGCTGGAGGAACCCTCATGACACATGGTGTCACTTAACTTATAGAAACTGATGCTCACAGTAATAAACTGAGTTCCTGATTGACCTGATACCCTATCACATCTGATTGACTTACATTGTGGGCTGCAGATCTGATTGTCCTGCATCATGGGGATGCAAAATGGGCAGAGAGTACACTTACGTTTCCCTGGAGAATAAAGTTAAAAAAGGCCTGACAATTGGTGCCCAATATGGGGCTTGGCTGATCCCAGGGCTAAGCAGTAAGTCAAGATTAGGGGGACCCCATGATTGATAATACAACTCCACACAAAAATGACCCAGGGCTTAAGGCAATAAGATATATGCTACTCTCCCAATGCTTTCAATTGTCAGACCACAATGTGATCCAGGCATGGACAGATATAATTATCCTGCCCCCCCCAGGTACCCATCAGAAATCTTGTCTCATGGGACACATGGAACTGGATGAGACTCTAGTCAGAAAATGGTAGAAAAAACTTTTTTTATGCCTCTACCATTGGAATTATATACAACCATTATGTTCCTTAAGGCATCTTTTCACCCTACTACTCTGTCTTCCCCAATGGTGAATAAGAAAAAGCTCAGAGACTGGGAGAGGTCTAAAGAATCCAACAATAACCAACTGGCTTAAAGGGCATGGGAGAAGGAAATAGATGAGTAGCAGGAAAAGGTCAAAGCTCAGGAGATGTCTGAATGGGGTTTGTGGATAATGTACGGCAAGATACTTGGTGGCAACATGGGCCAACTGCTCATCAGAGTTAAGGTGGTGACAATGGATCCCACACAGCAGTTTCAAACAGTAACAGACTTCCACATGTTGGACTGTGTGGAGCAAGCAGGAATTACCATATATAACCTAGGAATGTTGCAGCTAAAGTTTTTAAGAAGGGCTTAGCATTTTAAGAAGCCCCCCCTAAACAGTAAAGAAGTACAGATACAAAATAAAGATAAAATCAGATGAAAAAGACCTCTAAATGAGACACAGTGTGTTTAAAAATGTATGTAGGCTAGGGAGAAAGAAGAAAAAGACTATATAGAAAATTAGGAAAAGAAGTAAATGGCTTTTTTTAAAGGTAAAGTCTTTAAAGAGAAAAAGTAGAGACAGTCATAGATTAAAAGAAGTAAAGAAAAATAAGCCACATAAAGATTGAAAATTTAAAGTGAGTTTGGATTATGTATATTATTGTGTTTTCTTTGAATTTTTTACTGTGAAGGCATTAAGAAGTACAGAAAAACATTTCATTGTTTGGACTGCGACGAGAAACCAAAATATATATCTTAAAGGCATCTTGATTTCAAAATACACATCTAAGGATCTGTTGCTTTGGAAAAAAGGTTCTTCTTTTGTTTCCACAGAGAATGAGAACCTGTGGAAACTTTCTAGACTAATATAATTTGATAGACCAACACACTCTGAAAGGATACCTTGAACACCCCTCAAAATTACTTTGCCTAATAAATTTCAGGAAGAAGTTTGGAGAAAAACTACACCCATATTCCCAAATATTGTTTGTAAATATTTCTTTACATTTAAAGGATGATATGATATAGAAATGCATACTTTGCTTTTATTTGGATCATCCTTTATTGATACAAATTTAAGGTCAATTTTGTTATACTGTGCATATATATATTTCTGCTCTTGATTAAGGTATTATGTTTGTGCAACTCATTTAATAATGTATTGTATAATTTAAAAATATAGGCTAATAAATAATCATCTATAAGAGTCAAGCTTTTAGTCATGTTAGTTAGATTTTCTAGAAGTACAGAGACATATTTCAGATGGATAGGAATTCTTCAAATCTTTCAAAAATTAAAGAATTTGATGTTTACAATGTTTTAAGAATTTAGGACTTTTTATGATAACTGTTATTTCTAGAGATTTGGAAGTTGCTTAGAGTGTACTTTCTGTTTATTTGGGTAATATTATATCTTTCTGGAGTCTTTGATGGAGTTAAAGAATTCATAGTAATAGTTATAGTTTTCCTTACTTAAGATAAAAGATAGAGTAGATATAAGTATTCTAACCACTTTTTCCTTGATATATGCTTTGTTCTATGTAATTTAATATGTTAAAGTTAAAACTTTCCTTTTATTTAAACAGAAAAGAGGAGGTGATAAGGGATTATCCTTTGTATGCTGTGATTACCGTTGGTTAATAAAAGAACTGCTTTGGGCCTATAGCAGAGCTATAGGGGAAAAGAGCTAGGTGGTGAACAAAACCACCTAGGAATGCTAGGAAAAAGAAGGGTAGAATCAGAGAGAAGCCATGTATCCCCGTTGGAGCCAGATGGAATTTAGTCAACCAGCCACAACCACATGACAGTATACAGATTACTAGAAATGTGTTAAATTAATATTTAAGAGTCAGCCAATAAGAAGCTATAGATAATTGGCAAAACAGTGATTTAATTAATATGTTTTTGGTGATAATTTCAGTTTTGGGCAGTTGGGACAAACAAGCAGCCTCCTTACTACACAGTGGAATGGCCGGTAGTCCATCCTTTTGCCAACAATATTTATATAGTATCCATTCTACTTATTTTCACAACGATAATACCTTCCTATTTGGATGATCTAATTATTGGGCATTTGGAGGAATCAGGAATGGCTCCCTGGGTAGCCACTATTGCTGATATCCTCCAACAACATGGCTTTAAAATAGCCCCAAACAAAATACAAAAGGTACCCCCATTTTATATATTGAGATACCAACTAACATCCACTCAAGCCAAAATGAATGACCCCAATTAATTCTACCTGAGCCTCCCACTTCATCAGGGTTACAAAAGATACTTGGGTAAATGAACTTGGTAAAGCTCTGGTTGCTTGAAGAGACTGGGAGACTGCATGTGTTATACGATCTAAAAAGGGGGTAAACTTATGAGATCATTTTCTTTTCCCCGAGGGTTGTCAGGCACTCACTGAATTCTCAATGAGTTCCATCTGCCTTCTTTGGTGAGATATAATCCTAACATTCCAATCCAAGGCTGGATATTATTAGGGCGAAAGATCATGCTGGCTACCATTGTTCAGCAGTCACAACCACTAGAATGAGTACAAACCACCCAGGGTGACACTCCCAGAGTGTTCTCTCTATTCGATCCAATAGCTAATATGATCATTAAAACCAGGGGCATATTCTTCTGACATTATGGAAAAGATTCCTCTAAATTAATAATTCCATTTAAAATTAAGAACTTAGAATGGGCGGCCAGACATTGTTCTTGATTGAGCCTTGCCCTGGAGGGATTTCTGAGGACCCTGGACACACACTTTGGGGAGTCACAGTTAGTGAAGCTATCTCAAGTACTACATTGGAGAGTCACCTCAGTCTTTTCTTCTAGTCCCCTGCCCCAAGCATTCACTGTTTGCACAAATGGTGGGAAGAATGGGACCGGTTTTGTAATTTTTGCTGCAAGGGGGGACCAAGACAAAGATTACAAAAATTCTCCCTTGTGGGGGATCTGCTCAATATATGGAAATGATGGCCATGTATATTACTGTACAAGAAGTCCCAGAACCCTGCAATCTCTTTTCAGACAACTCTTATGTGGTGAACTTACTGTCATACTTACCGTATGCCAATATCAAATTCGATACTAATCCTATTTCTGCTTTGATGATACAACTCAGATTGCTCTTAGAAGGTAGAAAAATACCCATATTTATTCAACATCTCAGAGGACACCAAAACCTCCCTGACCTCATTTCCCAAGGGAATGCTGCTGCAGATGCTGCAGCTTCAGGGGCCTGTATCATAGAGGTCTTAACTCTGCCCATACAAAATCCTACCCGAATGCATGACTTAACTCATGTCAACTGGAGAGGACTCAAATACCTATACTACCAGATCTCCCACAACAGAATTAAATAGACATGTTTATACATGTTAGACTTGCCAAGAGTTTCTCTGCACCTCCCTTTTACAAGGGTCAGGGGTGAACCCAAGAGGGTTAGGACCCAATATCATCTGGCAAACAGATGTAACACATGACCCCCAATTTGGAAAATTAAAATATTTGTTTATGACCATAGACACATACTCTAAGGCACATTGGGCTACCCCCCACTCAGGGGAAAAAGAAATCCATGCCAAAAGCCAATTCTAATAATGTTTTGCTACCTTGGGACTACCACAATAAGTCTAGACAAACAACGACCCCTGCTTTATTATAAAACATCGAAAGAATTCTTCCAGAGATGGAATATATCCCATACCACTGGGATCCCATACATCCCTCAGAGTCAAGCAATTGTTGAAAGACATTACCAATATCTCAAAGAGGTCCTTATAAAACAGAAAGTGGTAGAACTCTCCCTCCATCTACAACTGCAAAAGGTGTTATTAACCATCAATATTTTATATGTTCAAAAATAGATTAAAAAATAGATTCCAAAAAAATTGGGAATCCTTACGAACGAGTTCCTGCATAAAGGTTAGGTGGAAGGATCCTCTCACTAACCTATGGATGGGTCCAGATGCCTTGTTGACACAGGGCCAATGGTATGAATATGTCTTCCAAAACAGAGGGAAAAAGCCTATATGGTTAATTGCTCATAATTTATTTTCTCCCCTCCCCTCAAAACATGGGGAAGACCAAGATGACCAATAAAGAAAAAAAGAGATTATTGTGCACAATCCTTAAATGCAAGCAAAAGAAAAGAGAAATCACCACTGCCCAAGGGAAACTCACCCTTGTGGAAAGTGTTGCCTGTTTATCTAGTTCAGATGGCTCTCCTGGCGGGAATCATGTTAATTCTTCTCATGGGGATGAAATTCGAGGCAGCAAGCACCCACCAACCACATAAGGAGACATGGATTTTGTGGAGCGCTGGAACTGGAGGGATCCTAGACCAGACTTCTCAGATGACGACACCCTGGACATGGTGGCCTGACCTGATGTTTGACCTCTGCTGTTTGGCGGGATGGAGATGGGACATGACAGACTGAATTTGAGGGATCGAAGGGAGACCTGAGTGCAGAGGCTCTCGTGGTGCACCCTACCCCAGGTATAATACCCTAATGAGCCTGGGTGTTCTCATGGCCTTAGAAAACCGCCATTCTGCGGAAACCCTTTTGTTTATGGCCAGGGCATAAATAAGCAACTGGATTGCCTCTGCAACTAGAAACTGCAGTGGGGGCCACTCCTGATTACTCTTGTTCTTCTTGGGGATGTGAGCAGTCTGGGACTGGACATTGGATAAAACAACATGAAGATATAATGATGTCCAGGGATTCCCAGGTACCCCTATCCCAGAACCCCATTTATGGCAGATGCACTCACTCCCTTTAGTTGTAACCCACTTATATTAAGATTTACAGATCAGAGGAAGAAAAGGGACCTATCCTGGTTATCTGGAAAGATGTGCCAATTAAGGCTATACCAAAAGGGTTATATTCATGCTTCAGATGGAGATACTTCCTGAGGAACCACCTCAGATGTTGAGGCCTGCTTCCAAGCTGATGCCTATGGGGTACACATCTGTTTATACCTCAGCTTTATATTCTTAAATCCCCCTATCATTTACCCCTAAGGTATTCTTCACCAAGCTGCCTAGAGATGTAGGGGAATTAGAAGCCTCACTTACTTTATTAGATGGAGACCATTAAGATGGACTTTATGGCTTTAAACTTTACCCACCCTGAATCCACTGAGGCCTGTTGGCTTTGCTTACAGCCACTACCTTCTTATTTTGAAGTATTTGGGGTAAATGGCTCTTATGAAATTGTACATAAAACTGATATTCGTAGATGAGAAATCCCTAAATGGGAGAAATATCGGGACTGACATATGTCAAATGTAACTTGTGTCTCATACACAAGACACCCTCTTCTTGGCCTTACTTGTGACGTAGCTAATGGGTCTATAGTTTCATGGTGGGTGCCCAAAGATCATGGGTATTTTTGGACCTGCCAAGAGACAGGTGCTACTCCATGCCTGTCTGACCCACTGATCATTCAGCATAATGATACCTGCCTGCTCTGTTAGTTTTCCCTCATATGCTTTACCACATGCAAGAAGAATTCCTGGCCTGAAGGCATAAAAGAAAGACCCTAATAGCCCTGGCCATCACCACACTGATGAGGCTAGGGATGGTCAAAACTGCCCTGGGCTCCTCTTCCCTGATGATTTTGCAACTAGAAATGGGAATAATTTGCTCACAATTGACAGTGACCATAAAAAACAGAGACTGCATTATGTTATTTTAAAAAGTCTTTGGATTCCTTAGCAAGGTTAACCTTATACAAAATAGGAGAGACCTGAACTTGCTGCTTATGGAACAGGGAGGAATTTGCTGAGAGCTTGAGCAAGAATGTTGCTTCTAAGTGGCTCGTTCCAGGATAGTTATAAGAAACCTAGATGAATTAAGAAATTATGTTGATTCATTTAAGTTAAGGACCCCCTATAAGATCTGGTTTAATGATCATCATGGCTAACCACACTCATCTCTTCCATAATTGGACTGATGGCAATTTGTTTATTAATCTGTCTTTATGGTCAATGCATTCTCCAAAGGCTGAAACAAGCATTTCAAAAACAGGTACAACTCTGTGTACATTATGATAGACTCAATACATCTCACCCCATGTTGAACTCTCAATTTGAAGGTATTCAGGCTGAAACTCTGGATAGGGGTGGGCCTGACCCATATTCTCTACCCAGTGGGCTATTGTGGCTTGGTGAACTAGGTATGTGGAAAGATATAAAACAAAAGGGGGGGGGATGTTGGGCCAAAATCATCTCAGGGTCTCATTTCTCTGTAGGACAGAGAAAAACCTGACTTGAATTTTAAGGATAGTCTCAAACCTACCCACGGAGGATGAGACAGCAAAATCTAGAAAGATGCCTCATTAGCCAGAGGGAGGGCTTGGTTGTCTCTCATTGGCTGGAGGTATCCCCATGTCACACGATGTCACTTAACCTATATAAACTAATGCTCCCAGTAATAAACTAAGTTCCTGCTTTGACTGACTACCTATCACGTCTGATTTTCCTGCATTGGGGGGCTGTGGTTATGATTGTCCTGCATTGTGTGGCTGCAGAATGGGCAGATAGCACACTCACCTTTCCCTGGGAAATATGCCAAAGAGGCCTGACATTTATGCTAATCAATATGTTCACAGTTCCTAGTCTTTCAGTAACATGTTTGAAACACAGCTAAGTTGTAAGTAGCTGAGCTTTTAAAAAATAGTTTTATATAGAGTAGGATATTGTCTTAGCTGAGCTGAGCTCTGCTTTAAGTGATTTGTCTAGTGTGCATTTAAAAATTACCTTAAAATGCTGATTATGTGCAAGAATTTCCAGGCATTCTGTGCAGAAAATGTATGGTTAACTAATTATGAAGAAATGCCAAGTGGAAAATTGATAACGTTTTGAGAAATATGTGTTACTTCTCATTTAGTGAAAAATGATTTTTATTTAAAACCATATTAAGAAAATGTAAGGTAAAAGAAGAAACTGATTATCAGTCAAGGTTTAAAAATACCAAAATATAAGATAACTATTAGTTTGCCTTCATTTTTCAATGAAGAGAAGGATGCAGATTTTAAGATTGTGTGATGTGTGAAGAGGAATAGAAGTGCTGGAAGTACACAGTCTAAAGAACCCCAAACCAGAGGAAATGCAGCTGGACGCAGGATAGAAGCTTTAATAACTTAGATACCTTTCACCTAGTGAGATAAAAGAAGAAAGAACAGGTGGGGATAGTTTCCAGGGATAATGTCCCAGTCCGTCTCTGTCATTCACAAACAGTTTCAATGTTAATTATCTACTTATCTCTTCTCTATTACACCAGCTTCACTTGATAAACAGTACAAATTGGGCTTTCAGACCCATTACAGAACCTGAGTGCTCTTACTAGAATCAGTAATGACTATATTGACTTGAGGATGCTTTATCTAAAGCAGAGCACTTTTGGAAGTGGAAAAGAAATGATCAAACATTAGAGTAGGCTATAGCCTGGAAACAAAATTTTCCTCATCAGACCTGAATTTGAACTAGATCGACTTTTCAGACTTTGTTCTACTTGATTTCCAAGCAACCCTTTTAGTATTCTTTACAACTCCCTTCTTGAAGTATATACTGTACCCAGACTTCTATCTTGTCACCCACTACCCTCAGGTTACTGATGTATAGACATCTTTGTAGGATCACATTTTTATCTTTGAGATATCCCCAAAATTCAACATTTGGGGTTATTTTAGAGAGAAAACTAAAATCTTAAAAAAGTACTTAAGAAAATCTTAAAAATACTTTTAACTCTAAGATAACAATGACATAAAAAAGTATAACTTAACTTTTAACATGGTAAAAGAGAAATCAAAAATTATATAAAGACATAAAAAAGTAAGATGCATCTAACTTTGTGAAAATATATTTCAGTGTCCCAAGTATTCTCATTTATGCTCAATCATCTCAATTATGTTATTGAGTATAAACATGTGAATGCATGTACAGATGTTCAGAAAATCTTTGACCATTAGATCACAGTTTTAGTAGTATAATCTTTGAAGTTTCACTTTTACATTAATTTTTAGGAAACACAAATCTCTAAATTATGTGTTTTGATAGATGATGTGAATACAAAGAATATTTTGTAAATTCTACTTACAGGCAGTTGTTTTTCCTGGAATGTGTGTGTTGATTTTATGTATCTATAGAAGGCAAGCTTCATGTTAATGCTTTCATATTTTATACTACTCCTTTTCATCTAAGTTTTTGTTTATAGTCATAAGGAAGGTGAGATGAAACAGAAATAGCTTGTAAACATCTACTTTGTCTTTTGTGCAGGACGGAACAACCTAATATTTGCCTCTATTTTATTTCTTTTTTAAGTTTTTTTTTTTAATTTTAAATGCCAACTACAGTTCCCTCTCCTACAGGTCCCCACCATGTTCAGCCCAAACAACCCTCCATCTACTCTTCAGAGAAGATAAGGCTTCCTATGGGGAGTCAGTAAAGTCCGACTTATCAACTTGAGACAAGACCAAGACCCTGAATACCAGCCACAAGTTTTAAGTCTGAGCAAATGTTCTTCCACAGAGTTACTCCAACATGCTTTGTGGTATTGGGGGCTGTTGTAAAGGGTGATGTTTCCCTGGCTTCTTTTCCAGCTCATTTATCATTTTTGTGTAAGAGAGATACTGACTTCTTTAAGTTAACCTTACATCCGGCAACATTGCTGAAGGTATTTTTCAGTTGTGGAGCTCCCTGGTACATTGTTACGGTCACATATATAATACCATATAATCTGTAAGTAGCAAAAGTTGAACTTCTTTCTTTTAAATTCGAGTACCTTTATCTCCTTTTGTTGTCTGACTGCTATAGCTAGAACTTCAAGCACAATATTGAATTGATATTGAAGGTGTGAATAGCCTTTTTTTGTTCCTGATTTTAGTGGAATTTCTTTGACTTTCTCTCCATTTAGTTTGATGTTAGCTGATGCCTTGGTGTATATTTCCTTTATTATCTTGAGGCATGTCCCTCTTATCCCTGATCTCTCCAAAATTTTTATTTGTGGTTGGAGGCCACTTTTTTATCTCAGCTGCCCAACACCAAAATAACCAGAAAGAAACCGTATTATTTGCATCACTGCTTGGCCCATTCTCTCTAGTTTCTTATTGGTTAACTCTTTTTTTTATTTTTTATTTTTTAATTTTTTTTAATTCTTATATTATTGAATTATGAAAGTTTCCATTTCAGCCCCTCCTCCCAACACCCTCCCACTCCCCCCACTCCCTCTCCTCCTCCCTCTCCATCCCCTAGAGCAGTCAGGGTTTCCTGCCCTGTGGGAAGTTCAAGTTCCTCCCCCCTCCCTCCAGGTCCAGGGAAGGTGAGAGTCCAAACAGACTGGAGCACCAAAATCCAGTATATGCAGAGGAAGCAAGTCCCAGTGTCATTGTCAATGGCTTTTCAAAAAGGCTCCGGGCCAGCCACATTCAGAGAATCCAGCCACATTCAGAGAATCTGGTTGGATCACGTCCTCGTTCAGTCCCAGTCCAACAGGCCTTGGTGAACTCTCATTAGATCAGTCCCCTTGTATCAGTGGGTGCTCGCATCCCTCGCAGTCCTGATTAGTTTTTTTATTTTCTTCATCCTTCTGCTCCTCATTTGGACCATGGAGTGCTCAGTTCGGTGTTCCAATATGGGTCTCCATCTGTATCGCCATCCAACGTCGGATGAAGGTTTCCTCTGCCCTTGCCTTCTTTGCTCATGTTCTCTTTCCTTCTGCCTCTCATTTGGACCTAGGGAGCTAGGTCCGGTGTTCCAACGTGGTTCTCCGCCTCCATCTCCATCCATCGCCAGATGAGGGTTCTATGGTGACATGCAAAATATTCATCAGTATGGTTGTGGGCCAAGGCCGGTTCAGGCACCCTCTCCTCTGTCCAGAGAACCATCTGGGGATCTCTCCTTGGACCGGGGATCCCCTTTATAATCAAGTCTCTTGTACACCCTAAAATGATTCCCTTAGTTGAGGTATATACTTGCCTGATCCCATATCCATCCTTCCTCCCTTCCCCCATTACAGTCCCCCGATCTTTCCCCAATCCTCCCCTACTCCCTTCTCTCTAACCCTTTCCCTTTCCGACAACCCTCCCACCACCCCCCCATGCACCCGAGGTTACCTGGGACTCTTGTCTATTTCCTACCTCCTGGCGGATAGCTAAATAATCTTCATCAGGTTCATCTTCTTATTTAGCTTCTCTAGGATCACGAATAAAAGGCTCAAAGACCTTTAATTATGGTTGGAATCCACTTATGAGTGAATACATACCATGTTCCTCTTTTTGGGTCTGGCTTACCTCACTCAGTAAAGCGTTTTCTATTTCCATCCATTTGCACGTAAAATTCAAGATGTCATTGTTTTTTACCGCTGAGTAAAACTCTAATGTGTATATGTTCCACACCTTTTTTAACCACTCTTCTATTGAGGGGCACCTAGGTTTTTTCCAGGTTCTGGCTATTACAAATAGTGCTGCTATGAACATAGTAGAACAAATGCTTTTGTAGTATGTTAGGGAATCTCTAGGGTATATTCCCAAGAGTGGAATTGCTGGGTCCTGGGGGAGGTTGACTCCCAGTTTCCTGAGAAACCGCCACACTGATTTCCACAATGGCTGCACAAGTTTGCATTCCCACCAACAATGGATGAGTGTTCCCCTCATTCCACATCCTCTCCAGCATAGGCTATCATTGGTGTTTTTGAGTTTGGCTATTCTGACAGGTGTAAGATGATATCTCAAAGTTGTTTTGATTTGCAATTCCCTGATCGCTAAGGAGGTTGAGCATGACCTTAAGTGTTTTTTAGCCATTCGAAGTTCATCTGTTGTGAATTCTCTGTTCAGTTCAGTACCCCATTTTTTAATTGGGTTAATTAGAGTTTTAGTGTCTAGTTTCTTGAGTTCTTTGTATATTTTGGAGATCAGACCTTTATCTGTTGAAGGGTTTGTGAAGATCTTTTCCCAGTCAGAAGGTAGCCTTTTTGTCTTACTGACAGTGTCCTTTGCTTTACAGAAGCTTCTCAGTTTCAGTAGGTCTCATTTATTTATTGTTTCTCTTATTGTCTGCGCTCCTGGGGTTCTGCTTAGGAAGTGGTCTCCTGTGCCGATATCTTGTAGACTACTTCCCACTTTCTCTTCTATCAGGTTCAAAGTGGTCGGATTAATGTTGATGTCTTTTATCCATTTGGACCTGAGTTTTGTGCATGGTGATAGATATGGATCTATTTTCATTCTTCTACAGGTTGACATCCAGTTATGCCAGCACCATTTGTTAAAGATGCTATCTTTCTTCCATTGTATAGCTTTAGCTCCCTTGTCAAAAATCAGGTGTTCATAAGTTTGTGGGTAAATACCCGGGTCTTCTATTTGATTCCATAGGTTGACTTCTCTGTTGTTATGCCAATACCAAGCTGTTTTCAATACTGTTGCTCTGTAATAGAGTTTGAAGTCAGGGATGGTAATGCCTCCAGAGGTTCCTTTATTGTATAAGATTGTTTTGGCTATCCTGGGTTTTTTGTTTTTCCATATAAACTTGATCATTGTTCTCTCAAGGTCTGTGAAGAAGTTTGATGGGATTTTGATGGGAATTGCATTGAATCTATAGATTGGTTTTGGTAGAATTGTCATTTTTACTATGTTGATTCTCCCAATCCAAGAGCAGGGAAGGTCTTTCCATTTTCTGGTTTCCTCCTCAATTTCTTTCTTCAAAGACTTAAAGTTCTTGTCAAATAGGTCTTTCACTTCCTTGGTTAGAGTTACCCCAAGATATTTTATGCTATTTGTGGCTATCATGAAAGGTGATGTTTCTCTGATTTCCCTCTCTGCTTCTTTATCCTTTGTGTATAGGAGGGCCACCGATTTTTTGGAGTTGATCTTGTATCCTGCCACATTACTAAAGGTGTTTATCAACTGTAGGAGTTCTTTGGTAGAGTTTTTGGGGTCGCTGATGTACACTATCATATCGTCTGCAAATAACGAAAGTTTAACTTCATCTTTTCCAATTCGAATCCCCTTGATCCCCTTATGTTGTCTTATTGCTATTGCTAGAACTTCAAGCACTATGTTGAAGAAGAATGGTGAGAGTGGACAGCCTTGTCGTGTTCCTGATTTTAGTGGAAAGGCTTTGAGTTTCTCTCCATTCAATTTAATGTTAGCTGACGGCTTGCTGTATATTGCTTTTATTATATTTAGGTATGATCCTTGTATCCCTAGTCTCTCCAACACCTTTATCATAAATGGGTGTTGAATTTTGTCAAATGCTTTTTCAGCATCCAATGAAATGATCATATGGTTTTTATCTTTCAGTTTATTTATATGATGGATTACATTGATAGATTTGCGTATGTTGAACCAACCCTGCATCTCTGGGATAAAGCCCACTTGATCATAATGGATAATTTTTCTAATGTATTCTTGGATTCGGTTTGCCAGTATTTTATTGAGTATTTTTGCGTCAATGTTCATGAGTGATATTGGTCTGTAATTCTCTTTCCTGGTTGTGTCTTTGTGTGGTTTTGGTATCAGGGTAACTGTAGCTTCATAAAAAGATTTGGCAGTGATTCTTCTGTTTCTATATTGTGAAATACATTAAGGAGTATAGGTATTAGCTCTTCCTGGAAGTTCCGGTAGAATTCTGCATTGAAACCATCTGGTCCTGGGATTTTTTTGGTAGGGAGATTTTTAATAACAGCTTCTAATTCTTCACGACTGACAGGTCTATTTAGATTGTTCACCTGTTCTTGGTTAAACTTTGGTATATGGTACTTATCTAAAAAAATGCCCATTTCTTTTACATTTTCCAACTTTGTGGCATATAAATTTTCGTAGTAAGATCTAATGATTCTCTGAATTTCCTCTGTGTCTGTGGTTATGTCCCCCTTTTCATTTCTGATCTTATTAATTTGCATGTTCTCTCTCTACCGTTTGATTAATTTGGATAGGGGTTTGTCGATCTTGTTGATTTTCTCCAAGAACCAGCTTTTTGATTCATTGATTATTTGGATTGTTTTCTGTGTTTCTATTTTGTTGATTTCAGCCCTCAGTTTGATTATTTCCAGTCTTCTAGACCTCCTGGGTGAGTCAGCTTCTTTTTTTTTCTAGAGCTTTCAAGTGTGCTGTTAAGTCTCCAATGTGTGCTTTCTCCGTTTTCTTTAATTGGGCACTTAGTGCTATGAACTTTCCTCTTAGCACTGCTTTCATAGTGTCCCATAGGTTTGAGTATGTTGTGTCCTTATTTTCATTAAATTCAAGGAAGACTTTAATTTCTTTCTTTATTTCTTCCTTGACCCAGGGGTGATTCAGTAGTTGACTGTTCAACTTCCATGAATTTGTTGGCTTCCTGGGGGTAGCACTGTTTTTGAATTCTAACTTTAATCCTTGGTGGTCTGACAAGACACAGGTGGTTACTAATATTTTTTTGTATCTGTGGAAGTTTGCTTTGTTACCCAGTATGTGGTCAATTTTCGAGAAGATTCCATGAGCTGCAGAGAAGAAGGTATATTCTTTCCTGTTTGGGTGGAATGTTCTATAGATGTCTGTTAAGTCCACTTGATTCAATACCTCCAATAATTCTCTTAATTCTCTGTTAGGTTTCTGTCTGATTCACCTGTCCATTGGTGAGAGAGGAGTGTTGAAGTCTCCTACTATTAGTGTGTGTGGTTTGATGATTGCCTTGAGTTCTAGAAGTGTTTCTTTTACATAAGTAGGAGGCTTTATATTAGGGGCGTAGATATTCAGGATTGAGACTTCCTCCTGATGAATTGTTCCTGTTATGAGTATAAAATGTCCATCTCCATCTCTTCTGATTGATTTTAGTTTGAAGTCAATTTTGTTGGAGATTAGAATGGCTACACCTGCTTGTTTCTTAGGTCTGTTCGCTTGAAAAACCTTTTCCCAACCCTTTACTCTGAGTAAATGTCTGTCTTTGTGGTTGAGGTGTGTTTCTTGTAAACAGCAGAATGTTGGATCCTGTTTTCGTATCCAGTCTCTTAGTCTGTGCCTTTTTATAGGTGAATTGAGTCCATTAATATTAAGTGATATTAATGACCAGTGGTTGTTGACTCCGGTTATTATTATTTTTTGTTTGTTTGATTAATAGAGTTTGTATGTGTCCCTTCTTTGAGTTAAGCTCGTGAAGGGTCGCTAGATGTCTGAATTATTGTAAGCAGTGCTGGCAATGTTGGACTCCTTGGGTTGCGATTTTCCTTCTATTACTTTCTGTAAGGCTGGGTTTGTGGCTGCGAATTGTTTAAATTTGTTCTTATCCTGGAATATTTTGTTTTCTCCATTGATAGTGAATGATAGCTTGGCTGGGTATATTAGTCTGGGCTTGCATCCATGGTCTCTTAGTTTCTGCAGTACCTCTATCCAGGACCTTCTGGTTTTCATGGTTTCCATAGAGAAGTCCGGTGTAAGTCTGATAGGTTTACCTTTATAAGTTACTTTCCCTTTTTCTTTTGCAGCTCTTAATATTCTTTCTTTAATCTGTATGTTTTGTGTTTTGATTATTATATGGCGAGGGGATGTGTTTTTTTGATCAAGCCTATTCGGTGTTCTGTATGCTTCTTGAACCTGCATAGGAATATCATTCTTTAGATTGGGAAAGTTTTCTTCTATAATTTTGTTGGATATATTTTCTGGTCCTTTGATCTGCAGTTCTTCTCCTTCTTCAATCCCTATTATTCTTAGATTTGGTTTTTTTATTGCGTCCCAGATTTCTTGAATGTTTTGTGATGAGAATTTGTTGGATTTACTGTTTTCTTTGATCAGAGCATTTATTTTCTCTATGGTATCTTCAGACGCTGAGATTCGTTCTTCCATCTCTTGTATCCTATTGGTTATGCTTGATTCTGTAGTCTCTGTTCGTTTACCTAGATTTTCCATATCCAGCCGGCCCTCGTTTTGTGTTTTCTTCATTGCCTCCATTTCAGTTTTCAATTCTTGAACTGTTTCCATTACCTGTTTGATTGTTTTTTCTTGGTTTCCCAGTATATCATTCATGGATTTACTCACTTCTTCGATGTTTTTTTTTTTTATATTTTTCATCCATTTCTTTACTCATTTCTTCAATCTTTTTGTTATAATTCTCATCCAGTTCTTTAAGGGAGTTATTCATATCCTGTTTAAGGGACTCTATTGCTTTCATAATGGCATTTTTTCCCGCTTCTTCTGAATTAAGAGGTTCAAGTCCTTCTATTGTAGGGTCATTGGGTTCTGGTGTTTTCATGTTGTTTTTTAGATTGTTGGAGGAGTTCTTGCCTTGGCGTCTGCCCATCTCTTCCTTCAAATGCTCTCTACTGGATCTTCTAGTACCAGGTCAGGTTCCCTTGTTGGGCAGGGAATTCACTGACAGAAGGCCTACCTTTCCTCAGGCAGTCTATTGAAACACAGGCACTCCCTACTACCGGGTTGCACTCACAACCCAGGCCCAGCGAGCAAGGGAGTTGCTCTGGGGAGATCTTGTGGCCCCAGTGGGAAGGGGGGAAGAGAGGAAGGTGTACCTGGATAAAGGCTGGGACGGGATTCGGGAGAGCTCCGCAGGGAGGAGTTGCCTCTGCCTGGTGACCAGATTGTCGAGGGGGGCGGGGAAAGACTGAATTCCTCCTAGCGGAAGCCCTCTGGCCAGGAGAAAACTCACCCCTCCTCCAATGGAAGTCTGCTAGAAGTTCATTCTCTCTTGCTGGCCAGGAATGTGATTGAGCTGAGACAGGGCTTGCCTGTCCTCAGGCAGGCTCTCAAAGCACCGGAACTGCCCCTGCCGGACTGAGCCCACAGTCCAGGCCCAGCGTACAAGGGAGCAGCTCTGGGGAGATCTTGTGTCTCCAGAGGGGAGGGGAGGAAGAGAGGAAGGTATACCTGGATAAAGGCTGGGGCGGGATTTGGGAAAGCTCCACAGGGAGGTGTCGCCTCTGCCTGGTGACCAGATTGTCGAGGGGGGCAGGGAAAGGCTGAATTCCTCCTAGCGGAAGCCCTCTGGCCAGGAGAAAACTCACCCCTCCTCCAATGGAAGTCTGCTAGAAGTTCACTCTCTCTTGGTGGCCAGGAATGTGATTGAGCTGAGACAGGTCTTGCCTGTCCTCAGGCAAGCTCTCAAAGCACCGGAACTGCCCCTGCCGGACTGAGCCCACAGTCCAGGCCCATCGAGCAAGGGAGCAGCTCTGGGGAGATCTTGTGTCTCCAGAGGGGAGGGGAGGAAGATATTGGTTAACTCTTACGTCTTAATTTAACCCATCTCCAATAATCTGTGCATCACCATGAGGTCGTGGCCTACCAGCAAAGTTTCAGCATGTCTGTCTCTTCTGGCAGCTCAATGGCTTCTTGTTACTTCACTCTTCTTTCTCTTAGCATTCACTTTAGTTTTCCCTGCCAAGTTCTTTTTCTGCTATAGGCTCAAAGTAGTTCTGTATTAACCAGTGGTATTCACAACATACAAAGAGAATCCTACATCACCTTCCCTTTTCTTTCTAAGTAAAAAAAGAAAGGTATTAACTTTAGCATAGTAAATTACAAATAATCAAATATGTAGCAAGCAAAAATTACAGTTACAATATTTTATCTACTTTATAATTTATCATAGCTAAGGAAAACTATAAACTATAACTATAAATTCTTAAACACCATCAAAGACATCAGAAGAATATA